>NC_135522.1:10552500-10647500 GCF_051989575.1 Stigmatopora nigra
ACACTTTGCCATTCAAAATTGAACGTAGTTGTTACAAGTTTTGACTCTTTCTTGCCCTCACCACATATAAAAAAGAAAACCCAAAAGAAACCATCACTTTTAAAGTGGAGCATGTAATGTTGTGGTGCTGCTGCATGTGTTAAGCAGGACACATTGCTGCAGGTGCTGGGAACAATGTCTATGTCCCAAGGCAACATCATGCTGCTATCTATGCAAGAAATAAAATCGCTCAAACCATTACAGGTGGTATGTTACATATGCTCAGCAACATTTGAAGACATCGCTTTGATGAACAAACAATTACAATCCTGGTTATGGTCTATCCTTTCCAGGTGCTAATAACCACATGTATTTTATTTAGTGTTTAACAACATACGGTAATTTAGTTTCATGTAAAATTGTATTTGAGGCTTGTGAGTTGTTCAATTTATTTAGGGGCCAACATGCAGCTTTAAAAAATTGAGATTGAAAAATAGGGTTGTGAGGTTGTATATATGTATTTTTTTCATTTATTCACTTGCTGAAGCGCTTTATCCTCACTAGGGTCGCAGGGGGTTCTGGGGCCTATCCCATTTGACTTCAGGCCAGAGGAAGGATGCACCCTGAATTGGTGGCCAACAATTGGAGGGCACGAGGAGACAAGCAACCATTCATGTTTACACTCATAACTAGGGACAATTCAGAGTATCCAATCAGCCTACCATGCATGTTTTTGTAATGTGGGAGGAAAACCCAGAAAAAAACCCACGCAGGACCAGGGGGAAGATGCAAACTCTGACCTGGATTTGAACCCAGGACCCTAGAGTTGTGAGCCACACTTGTTTATAGGTTGCAGGCTCAGCTAAAGAAAAATAGGCAAACCTTTTTTTAAAATGTAATTATGTCTTGTTCCTTTTTAAAAAAAGAAAACAAAAGGTTAAAACATACGATGGATTTAAATTTTGCTCTATGTTCTCATTAACTATAAGAGAATATATGCTATCAAGGGGCTAAATGAGAAGATTTGTAGCAATTTTAATGTCCAAAAATAATCTCTTCGCGATTGTAAAAGCTGTCAATTCATTAATCGATTAATTTTGGCAGCCTAATTGGAAGACATAACCGCCATCAGGATGAAAACGAAACTACAACATGGCCTGCGACAAAACATGAGTTTGACACCCTTGCCCTACACCATTGCATCTTTGCTCATTTGTCCCTAATTGTCAAAAGGGATTGGACTTCAGATCCCGCCAAATGCCGACGTCAAGTCTCCCGGGAGTCTCGTTGATATTGATAGTGGCTCCCTGATGCCTATAAAATTCCCCATTATTTGTGCCTTATTTATTTTATTTTCTATTCATGACATTGCAAGAAAGAGCCTGCAGGTGAACTAATAAAGTGTTTTATTATCCTATGCTTCAATCAGATTACGCAGATATGATGTGTGACTGTCAAAGCAAGTGCTTCCCAGAGAGCGCGCTGATTGGCTCATGCAGAAAAATTTGCAAATAAGCTTTGATTGAGGGCGGACTTAGATTTACGGTCACAGAAGTTATCAAAAGTCTCACTCTCAATCAGTCTGAGCAGCGAGTGACATGGAATAGCACACAACCACTAGTAATAAACACAATAACAGTCACAATAGACTCACTTTATAGGATAATATACTAAAGTACATCTATGTTTGGATAATATAAATGATGATGACTTTGTACAAAAACATCTTCACCATTAATCAATTGAATTAATGGTTATCGAAGACATGTTCGGGCGACCCGAGTGGTTAGCACGTCAGCCTCACAGCTTTGGCGTTCTGGGTTCCGATCCAAGTCGGTCCACTTGTGGGCGAGCTTGCTTTCCCTGGGCCTGCGTGGGTTTCCTCCAGGTACTCCGGGTTCCTCCCGATTGGACACTAAGTTGCCCTTCGGTATGAACGTCAGTGTGCACGGTTGTCCGTCCCCTTGTGCCCTGCGATCAGCTGCCCACTGATTCAGGGTGTCCCCCGCCTCTGGCCTGGAGTCAGAGGTGTAGAGGTCCACTCGCCTGATTATGATGCGGGAAGGCGCGTGTGGATGATTGCCTGGTGTGCCCTACAACTGACTGGCGACCAGTCTAGGGTGTAGTCTGCCTTTCGCCCGATGACAGTTGGGTTAGGCTACAGCAAACCCCCGAAACCCTCTCGAGGACAGGCAGTATGTAAGATGAATGAAAAGATGTCTGCAATGGCAGCCGTTGAGTTAACGGGGAAGCTAACCTAATATGGCCTAAAATTAATAGCAAGTAACCGAAAAATATATTTGTCAAGAAATTGCATTATCTAGTCTATTTACATGATAACTCCCAGGCCCAAATAAAATTGCTTTTGCAGACCTAGCCAAAATGATTCATGGGGCTTATGTAGACATCATAAACAGAGGCTCACAAATATGATTTTTAAAACATATAATTGTGTTAAAAAGATGACTGCCTTTGTTGCAAAGAAATTTTCATTTATTCATTCATTTTTTCATACTGCTCCTCTTCACGGGGGTGCTGGAGCCTCATCTAATCATGAGCAGTAGCCTTGATGAAGTGGCCCTGTGCTTGACACCAGTCGATCCTTTGGGTGACTAGAAATAACTGGTGTTTATTAATTTAAGAGAAAAGCAGTTAGTGTAATGGCCTTAGAGTAGGAAGTCAGTAAATGGAAAGTCAATAGGGGGAATACAGATTATTACAGAGGAACTTTGTTAAAGAGCCAAATGCTTCACAGAAGGGGAACAGATGGATTTAAAGATTTATGGAGAAAGAAAGATATCTTAGTCTTGTGGAAAGGAAGGAACAGATAAGGCAGATGGCAAATGTAGCTTTAGTCTAAATGACAACAAGATGCTCAGTTAAATAGACACAGAAAACAAATTGAACGTATAGAAAAACGCATGAACCAAATGCTGATATGGGGTCAAAGTTCTCAGACTTTTGAGGGTATGAAGCAGAACTTCCACAATCTTTTTAACAATATAGTCACAAAAGAGATGATTATCTGGATTTTAGTCCCAAAATAAGTGTTTGCTTAAGTCAAGATGTCTTAGTTGTTTCCACAGTTCTCCTCTCTGGAGTGGAGGTAACGCAAGAAGGTACGTAGTTGCTCAGTAAATATAAGAGACAACATTATTTTTGATTTGTTAGCCAGGCCTGCCATTGCAATGAAGGTTTATATTTCTTTCCAAGGAATCATGAAGGTAAATTAAGAATTTTAGGAAAAAAAGTGATATCTACACTAAATCAATTTAGCTAAGAAAAAGGTTAATGGAAGGTTAATGCATTTTTTACACAAAATTTATTCATAAAATTTTGATATTTTAAACTCACTGGGAGACTCTTAATCTCATGCTCTCAGATATATATTTTAAAATAAATGGATTGAGGGTTAAAAAAAATCATCTATCTTACAAAAATTTACTCAAATTGAAAAGTCCTAAAAAGACCATCACATGTGCAACGGTTTTATGAATTATAGTTAAAAATAAATCAAAATCAAAAATATATTTTAAAAAGAAAAGCTGGAACTCATTGGGGATTTAACCCTCAATCTCCAAACTGTGAGGCGAACAAGGTAACCACTTGGTTTTTGTGCGTACTCCAATTATACAACAACAAAAAATGATTCTAATAGTAATGTTATTATACAAAAATGGAATATTTCCACTTTGGTGTAGAAATACATACACATTTAAGAATATGTGATTTGAACTGTCTAGCCAATGATGCTGGATTCAATTATTTATTACAGTAACAACATTTTTAGTGGAATAAAACACTTTTAAATATAAGAAAGGTTTCCTACAGGCTTAATTGTGTGTTTTTTTTAATAGAGAAAATAAATTATTGTTCCTATTATTCATCAAGTTGCTCAGTTAGCTGCTGGTCAGCAAATGCATGCTGGAATTGTGACAGGACAGCAAATCTTGTGAATGGTGAAATTTTATTCTAATCGCTCTACATAAAGAGTTAGCAAGAGATGAAGAGAAAGAGAGATAAAGAGAGTGCACAGAAGAACCTCTGTGAAATTCACACAAAAAATATTGTTTTTACTCTTTATCATTTATAATTCTCCATGATGATGTATTCTAGTATGAATTTACAAGTGATGTTTACAGGTGTCACTTTCTAAGTATATTCAAAATAGTTCCTTCAAAGTCTTTGGGGAAGTTGCATTTTACCCAAATTAACAATAAAAAAAGCTTTTCTTACAGCAAACCATAAAGAAAGAAGTCTCATTTCTTTGGGAGGAGAGTAGACTCAAAAGTTTCGGGTTGTTTTTTTTTTTTCTTTTCGTTTTACACTGTTGTCTTCTTCACTGTTGAAGTCCTGGCATTACATAAAGGTGCAGGAAGAAAATCGGAGAGCTGGTGATACATTTTCAAACTCTCACCTGCCAAGGAGGAAGAGCAAGCATTTCCCACCCTAAAAAAACAAGTCCTGACCACTGATCTGTAATCCCATTGGGCAGAGCAGGGCCTGATAATGACCCTTCACATCAATGAGTGAGTTGGAATACACCTTTCAAAAAACAGCAGCAGCGTCTTCATTAAGTTAAACATAAATAACCCCCCCTCCTCCTCTCTCACTCTGAAATATGTATTTACGCACACCTGGTTACAAAGCATTAGTGATCATAACAATCATGACAAAATTAAACAAAACAGAAACATAAAACATTGTTACATTTGGGGTTGCATGCCATCACCTCATTATTTATCATTAAATGTAATACAAAATACATTTTTGCCATTAAAAACGGTAGGGTTATTATCACAAGGGTGCATGTGGGTGCTTGTGTGTTCCAAAAATAAAACAGCTTCAGTTTATATAGGTTTTGCAAAATTAGAAATAATCCAACAAATTGTCATGAGTCCCTAATAAAATGCAAGAGTGCCTTTTGATAGTATATATATATATATATATATATATATATATATATATATATATATATATATATATATATATATATATATATATATATATATATATATATATATATATATATATATATATATATATATATATATATATATATATATATATATATATATATATATATATATATATATATATATATATATATATATATATATATATATATATATATATATATATATATATATATATATATATATATATATATATATATATATATATATATATATATATATATATATATATATGTATATATATATATATATGTATATATAATTTCTTTTAAATTGTTCACTCATCAGCTCAACACAAGCAGTTGGTAGAGATATATAAATGTAACAATAAATATGCAGATAAGATGCAGAAGAAATACTATGGACAACATATTGCTCATCAGTTCATGGATTAAGCTGAAGCAATGGCTATTCCAAGAGTAAGAAAATGATATGATGTGGTTGTTGAGCTTCAACTGAAATGCAGTCACAAGTAAAAAAAAATAAAATAAGAATAACAGAAAGCTTTTAATAAACTTCATTCTACTATAGAAAACATTTTGGTAAGGTGTGAAACAGCACATTAGTTACACCTTTGTCCAGGCCCCTCACCTGAACTGGAAGACCTTGAAATGTCGAAAAAGAAAAGGTTTGGTTCTCTTCGCTGCCACTATAAATATATGCCAATTTATATATAAAAAAATTTAAAAAAAAAAAAAAAAAAAAAAAAATATATATATATATATATATATATATATATATATATATATATATATATATATATATATATATATATATATATATATATATATATATATATATATATATATATATATATATATATATATATATATATATATATATATATATATATATATATATTCTAGATTCTAGTTCACTTAATACAATTTATCTCTTTGAGCTCAAATTAATGAGCCAGAGGTTGAATAAATGAGCAATCTTGGTGGATGAAAATATATTGGTAATCTAGAAGAGGTAATTATAGCTCACTACACTACTTAGTGACTAGATATTGTGTTTAAAAATAATGTCACATAATTAAGGTTAACCTATTTCACACCCAAGTGATCAAACTAGAGGGGAGGAATCATCTGTTTAAAAAATAGAAAAATAAAATAAAAAATAAAAATAATGTACCCTGTATGTCATCTGCAAGGAGTTCACAGAATAATAAGAGATCAGCATCAACTCTCCAACCTGGATGCATTTGATTATTTTCTTTCTTGTTATCCACCTGCTATGTTGTCTTTAACCATTCTTGCTCTACTGCAGGGGTCTCAAACTTCGGTCCTCAAGGGCCCCTATCCATCCTGTTTCTCATATTTCCCTCCTCTACCACACCTGACTTAAATTATCAACTATTCAGCATGCTTTCCAGGACCTTGATCACAATCCTGATTTGATTCAGGTGTGTTGGTGGAGGGAGACATGGAAAACAGATCTGATAGGGGCCCTCGATGACCGGAGTTGGAGACCCATACTCTACTGCATCAGCAGGAGAAGCAGTACCGCTACTGAGCAGGAAACTGATTTACTAAGGTCAGAGTTTCGATTGTGCGAACGTCTCTCTCTAACATAACTGGCACGAAACCCCCCATCCATTTCTTTTCCTTTTTTTTAACATAAAGAACAAAATACTGTATGTCTTATTTTTCTCATCTACAATGGGGAAAAATAGTTCATGCATGAAAAATCTACTCCTTGTAAAGATGTTTTTCAGAAAGCATTGCTTTTTAAAAGTGATCATAAGAAAGAAGTTTTAAAATAATGTTTGCTGTCCTAACATTTGAGCAGCCATTTGAAGCCCACTGCCAGATTCCAGTGCCAGAATATCTTATAAATTTGAAAGCATTGCTTTTCTTTCAATTTTTTCCTGACTGTCTTACTTGTTGTCAATCTTTTTAATCTTGTCAGTGGGTAAACATTATTCATTTGTAGAACCTACACTTCTTCAGTCACTGTTCCCTCACTTGCTATAGGGAAACTGCTTGAAAATGTTAGATTGTACACTTTGTATCATTTAGCCCATTCATTACCATATACCTCATTCTTGTACTTTACCAGTTGTCCAGTTGTCACGCAATCCACATTTGACAGCATAATAAACCATACTGCTAGGCTGGCTCATTGTGGCAGATGGGGTCCTGTGTCTGGTTATAGCCCAATAAAATCTTCCAGTAAATCCTAAACTAGCGAAAGATAGATCAGGCGGATAAGCTCAAAGACAGGTTCAAACCTGTGTTGTATCTTCGCAACATTACTGCCACCTTGATGAGGTTTCACCAGTTGTTCAATCACAACAAATCATCACTTTGCCCAAACACCTTATTCTTCAATGTAACCTAGTATACCACCAAAATTGTTGGTGGCAATAACTAATCTTAGTTCTGGCACAATATGCAATGGCAAAGTACTTTCTGAAACCATCAACTCATTAGTACATGGAGAAAATCGACAAATCATGATATAACCTGCAAAGAATGAAACTGTACAATTACACCCAAATGGGTGATGGTTACTTCAGAATACAATGTCAAGGGAAGAAAAGTGTGGCTATGACATCCCTCAGTGGATAACACATTATAATACAAACTCAGAGAGGAGAGAATATTGATACTAAACATCTGACTCCAAACTAGGGATTTTTTTATACACCCGTCTATTGCTGAATTGAGCTGAGTTAAGCACGCCATGTGAGGCTGGGTACGCACAAGTCTTATTGGCAGAGTAAGGCAATACATGCTCCTTATTGTACATGTCGTTAGCTATCCGCCCATCCCTTGAGCAGTATGAGGTGGTGGATTTAACGGACGAGCGCAGATTGTTCGCATCATTACGCGTTTTGATGGGGGCTGATCCGAGGATTGCTGGTGGCGATGACACTGCCAGCTGTTTGTAAATATCAGAGGAGCTTCGCCCATGGATCAGTCTGCTGCTGGTCTCGTCCCTCAGTGAGTGGCCGAGGAAAGGGTTTTCCGAGCCATGGCCCGGGTACAGTGACTTGCTCCTTTTACTCTCCTCTAGGTTGTGATTAAACATCATAGATTTGGATCCAGTGCCAAAAAGTCTGCCGGAGTAGGGCCGCATGTTGAAGAGGTTCGCGTAGTGTGAGTCAGATGTGGAGTCCAGAAAACGATCTTTCTCCTTCAAGCTGACGCTGCGCGCCGGTCTACCAAGGTCTGAATCCTTGGATTTTTCTAGTAATATGTTGTCAAAGGAGTGCTGACGATTAAGCCTTAACCTGTTTCTCTTCTGGACATGTGGCCCATCTGTTTGCGGCCAAAACAGACCAAACATCTCATCAGGTTGCTGCTGATGTTGGTGGTGCATGGTGGGGCTGACCAAGTTATCTGCAAGTAGCTGGTCCTCACTTATGTCATACAGGTTTGCAGTGTGGAGACATGCCTCACATCGATTATAAGGTGAGCGAGTAGAAGAAGCAGAGGCGGTAGCAGATCCTGTAGGGGTGTAGGTCCCTGCAGGAGGGTAGCCTGCAGTAACCTTTGACAGACATGAACGGCAGTGTGTCTGTTTGTAGCGATCAATCGATTCATGTGGTGAAAGATTTTTATCCTTCAAACTGTAGTGTTTGGAGTAAGCTGGATCTGGCAGGAGATCTGAATCCGTGTGATGCAATGGTGATGAGTTCAAATGGATGATGGGCTGATCGCCTTTTCGATAATTATCACTGTGGTCAGAGTAGATATCAGGGTATTCTAAATCATCTGTGGCAAGGCCACGACTCTCACGGTAGTGTATAGGATCCGAGTGTAAGCTCAACTCTCGGTCAGAGTCAATCGTATAGACTTTATCTCCACCACCTCTTGCCAGTTGGTTGGTTCCAGTTCCACCACTCACCTGCTTAGTTTTTAAATAGGACAGTTCCAACTCGCTACAGTCTCGTGGATATTTGGAAGTCACAGGTCTTTTTTTTGAATTGTCCTTTGATTTCAGGTGTTTATTATTTTCAGCATCCTTGAAGGAAGCGGCTCTGCTGGAGCAGTCAGAGATGTCAGAGTGAGCTGTATCTTCGGGGAGGTAGCGCTGAGTCTTCATGGACATTCTTGGGTCTGGCATTAGCATGTCAGGCATGGGTGAAGTTCCAGGTGGAATCGAGCGAAGCGTGTCAACCGACTTCTTCCACAAAGTCCGAGGGAGTTTGGCATTGGCCTGTACCGTGTCTGCACTAACTGCTACCTCTACTGAGTTGGGATTGGCATCATTCAGGGTGAGAGGATGCTGGCTTCCTTGAAAGATGTAATTGTTCAGATGGTCCTTGTGGCGGGTAGTAAGGTAAGACTGCAAGTCACCTGTGTCCCCATACATCATATCTTTGGGAGCATAGCTTCGGTTGTCAGCATAAATGAAGTTACCCTTTTCTGCCATCATGTCCATAATCATGGGGCCGGCTGAGTGCATGAATTCACGTTTGGGTGAGTTCATGTGAGAGCCCGCCAGGTTAGACATGTTGGTCATATGCTTGGCTGACTTAATGAGCTTCAGCATCTTATCTTGTGGACTAAAGTCAAGATCTGTCTTCTTCTTCATATCGATGTGAACTCCGTGGATGCAACTCCAGATACCCTGCATGGCAATAAATTGATAAATATGTAGCATGGAAAATGAATAATAATGAATTCATAATAAGTATAGTATTTTTACATAGTGAAGGAGTTAATAATTAATCACAAAATGTTTTATATATATATCACAACATGTTCTTACCCGGCTAATGGTGAAGAGAAGACCAGGCCTGCCAGAGCAGACGCCAGTGAAGCAATATCTGAGCCTCCAGTAGAAGAGGTGCTCAGAAACAAAGGTGATGAGCGATAGTCCCATGGCAGTGGCTAGCATGTAGAACACACCTGCCATGTTGTCCACATCCAACTGACTGGACATTACCTCATTTTTTTCATTGTGGCAAATGCCAGTCAACCACTGAGCTTCTAACTCCTCCATTTCACCTAAGAAGTAAATTAAGAAAAAAAATTAAACACTAACTAAAATGCTTTAATGCTCTAAGTCAGGTTTCTTTGATGGTTATAAATGAAATCCTCACTAAATGATATTTGGGAAAGGCTTGACCACTGAAGAAATCAAACAAAACTAAATATTAAAACATCTTTGTACTTGGCTGCTCAAGGTCTGAGATGTGTAGAGAAAGACCAATAAAGAGTCAGTAAAAAAGAAAAACAATCTGTAAGAGCGACAAATTAAAAAAAGGAATTTAACAAAACATGTGGATACTGTAACGTTACACTGGATTAGAGCTTTACATGTATAATGGACCGTAGTGCTGTATCCTGATTAAGAAAATCAAGTATACCTGTCATTATATCACTGTTAAGTGTTCTGACAAAAGGTAAACAGGGGTTCATATGCCCCGGTCCATCTGGGGTTCACCTGGCTGCTTCGACAACATCCTCACCAGTATCATAGGCTGAAGTCAACCCCCACTGCCCAAGGAGCCAGAAGGCGAGCTTTCAGCCATGCTAGGTAGAGCAGATGACAGGCCAGAGGCGCCTAACACAGGGGGGCTGCAGAAGGCCATCAATAGGCCTTAGAGAGAAGCCACACTCACACTAGGTTTACTCACCTGACCCTATTATAATGAGGACCTGGTCTCACATGTGCGGTGATATTGCTCACGCTGTAAAAGTACGGTCTACGTGTGAGGTATAAATCAATTCTTTCTGATTCAGGGCATTGAAAAAAGTTGGTAATGTTCTTGATCAAAAGCAAAGCTGATGCAAACATGCATTTCAGTTTGTGTCTTCATTTATATACCATTAGGATGGAGGAATGAATCTTTTTGGAATGTTGCACACTTGTTTTAAAGCAGCCTTTCTTGTAAGAATAACAATATATTTATACATGATTATATATTTGCTTTTCAGTAGACTAAGCCATAGGTATGTATATGTCCACGAATTACAATGCTGACAAGAAAGTGCAATCCGCGCACTTAATGGCTTATTCGTTACACCTGAGAATTGTTCTTTTGAGTGTTTCTTACCATCTCCAATGATGGCCAGAATAGCCAGATCCACCTGTCGTTTCCAGTAAGACCCTTTTTGTAGAGCAATGCCATATCCAGTGGTGGCAAAGATGTACCTGAATGCAACAAGGTCCAAACGTATGCACATAAACAAATATCAACAAATATCTTGGACATAATCTGTTCAGAAGGTCTAGAATTAAAGTATTTTAACCAAAGCAAGTTGATTTTTATTACATAAACAGTCATTAAGAATTCCTGTACATTGTCTAGGCCTTCCTCTGTACTTGTACCAATGAACAACAGTAAATGCTCTGAATGTTTTTGTGTGCGTAGGGGTGTGTGTTTTTGGGGTAATGTATGTTCTTGTGTCATCATTTTAATGTCACCAATGTTACCAATCATTTGTAAGAAGCGTAAAGAATGATCTGGAAATTGTTGTTTTATGTAATCTAGTCTATATTGTTGCGTTTAAATGAACATTTACCACAGTTTTATGGGGTTTTACCTCTCTGACTGGGAAGTCATTTAGTGAATGAATGAATTTAAAATATAAATAAACCTCTATTCTTTCAGATTTTTTTTGTCAAAAGAGGCTGACAAACTTGGGTGAAAGTTGGTGAAGCTTTCCAGCCTCAAGATTCAAAAATTAACTGCTACAACGGTAGCAACACTGACTAGAGATTCAAGGTATACAACCTCCGTCCTGAAGGTGATTGTTGTATTGCCTCATAAGTGATGATGATATCTTTATTAGGATGATAAAAATTATGTTAGCTTGTACAAAAATATAGATCGACAATAATGTAGCAGAAATATTTTAGTATGTCATTGTATTTGGAATAGATTTCTATTGAAGTAGCCTCAGATAAAAAACAAACAGACAGAAAAACATACTGTATATAGACTCAGTTACCCGCTTCCAATGGTGACCAGCTTACACCCCTCATCTCGGCCTGCCATGTAGTTCAACACTGCTGCATCATAGATGAAGGCATCCAGTTTACTGCGAGGAAGGAGCGTCAGAAAAAAGGGAGGGGATAAACACAACATATGTGGGGAATTAAATTGTTCTTAAAAGTGTGGAAGACAAAAGAAACCCAGTCCAGAATGTTGTCTATATAGATCAAATCAATGATAAATAATCCCCAAAAGGACTTCAATCCAAGGTGTTACCCGACCCTCAGAGGGCAGATGCTGCAGTTCAATGCACACACTTCACTGATAATAAGGCCTTGAAGGCACCTGAACAAACAACTCTAGACAAACACAAACATAATTTTCTCTCAGTCTCTCCCTTTGACCTCTCGCTCACACAGAGACATCCATGCAAAGCATCAGCCCTGACATTTTCAGTGTAACTGATGCCATCTCTAACAGATATACACATACATACACCACACACACACACACACACACACACACACACACACACACACACACACACACTGAGCTTGGCTAATAGTGTAGTGACTGTCTGGCATTTATGGATTGTCAGTTCAGGCCTTTAACAAAGGCTCACAGGCAACAGTTAAGCTTTCTAATTAGCTTAGACCAGCAACGGTTCCCATCCAAATGGAAACTGTGATTCTAACATGTGAGTAATGTGTGTGATTGTGCTTGACTGTAGTACATTTGAAAATACATTCAGACTACATTGTAATATTTCATAATTTCAAATAAAACGAAACAAAAATGAATTATTACTTGTCATTCATTTCAAGGTTAAGTCTATGACACACACAGATGCCATATATAAAGGAAAATAAGAATAAGAAATTCAATAAAGACCCCAAAACGATGGAGTGAGGTGATGAATTTAAACACAAATCTTTGAATAGCTGCCAATGTTGGTGATAGAGTGACAATGTTTTGAGTTGAAAGAAAAGAGCATTAAATCCATTTAAGGCAAGGAAAATCCACTGATCCACAACCACGGTACATTTACATCTGCGCTATAGATTCTACATTGTAGCTGTACCAAACCACAATTTAGGATTACTGTATAAAGAGAAGCTTGATCAAGACAAGTGGGTATATATTTTTAGTTTGAGGCTTTTCACATTGTGTAATTGTGTGGAACAGCATTAATAGCTTCTAGGCAAGAGCACAGATTTAAAAAAGACCATCCAGGCTATAATTATGATATCCAGGCTTAAGGTTGTGCCTGATTGGGAAAGGTAACTTTCGGAGCCATGATTTTATAATGATATTAAAAACGAGGATATTTTAGAACAATAAATGTAGCCATGCAGTCTAAATGAATCCTCCTGAAAGGACAAACATGCCTACGTGCAAGATACATATACAATATACATATATAATTTTTCTCCGCAAGTAAAACGTGGGAACGTATGATATGCTTAAGACTGTGTGGAAAATAAAGGTGTTAAAAACGTATTGTTAACCTAGTACTATTGGAATTTGAGCAAAAGCGTTTGTTGGTCGATATTCTGTTGCGGATTGGCTAAGGAATGCTGAATTAAATGCTGTATTGTTTTCCCTGTGCGTGCGGCTAGTGTCTATAAGTGATCTCATTCGCTGCGAATAGATTAGTGGGAGCTGTATTGAAAATTCCTTTCGAGAAGGGCTACTGAAAGTGTGAGTATTTAGGTGCTGAGAAGGGCTACTGAAAGTGTGAGTGTTTTGTGTGCTAAGAAGGGCAAAATTCCCTTTGAGAAGGGCAACTGAAAGTGGGAGTATTTTGTATGCCGTGAAGGGCAACTGAAAGTGTTAATATTTTGAGTGGGAAGAAATTGGATAAGACTTGAGGTGCAATAACTTAGAGTAGAGTTAGAATCTCTACAAGCATTGTGAGTTGTTTCCCTTCCGGAAACGAACTGACTGTTGGGTGGGGTTGCTAATAGTTTATATCAGGGGGCTTGACAAATCACCCCTCCCTTTTTTGTCACCATTGCATTATTTTGAATTTATATTACTTGCTTGAGGGGAATTTAGATCAACCCTGTGAAAAGACCACCACCATTGACAAAAGCATCTGAATTGAAATAATTTTGTCTCAACAGTAACACTATCCAGTTTGTTATAAACAGATGGTCTGCATTAGATTTTGATTTATTGACATTAAACAAAGCTAGTTGATTGTTCTTTAAGATAGCTGGCGACACAACAGTTACTTACTAACTTGCTATTGGGAAGACATTGATTGCTAAGATGTTACATATTTATTTGCAAGTGCTCTAATATGTTGAGAACGGTAGGTTCAAAGAGAACCCGTCCCTCAAGTCATAGGGATAGAAACTAAGCTAAAGTTCAAAACACTGCACTTTTACGTTTCTGTTTACTAATGACCACTGATTACTAATGATTACCGTATTTATTCTTGCGCCAATATAACTCTGTTGCACTTTGAAATCCTTACATTTGTAAGCCTATGTGTTTGCTGGATCAAATGCAACAATGGCGTGGTATCATGTGAGATACAGAACACAGACCTGGCAACCCAAAAGGGAAAAGGATCTTGTGCTCTTAATAATAATAATAATCGGACATAGGCTTTGTCATCATCATTGACTCGACAAAAGCCCAATTGTCATCATACCTAACTGCGTATGACAAAATTGGTAAGTCTTCAGTATTTGGATCCTGTTTGGAATACCATTTCTTGCCACCAATCTTACATATGGCTGTTTTAAAACTCCCCTTGCGAATAGTTTCGGTTCACATGGCTGTAGCAGATTGAGAGTGTAAAGCCTGTCAGCATTATGTGTGATCAGAGCTAATCCAGCCATCGAGCCTTGAACAGCTGAATGCCGCAGCATTGCTCATCTGCTAATGCCGCCAAATAGAATTATCAATGAGGGAATTACAGAGTACGCAAACCCGCCAGTTAGGTGTTCAAGTGCAGCTACACATGAGCATACATGTTTACTTTGTCAAGGCTTTTGCTTGGAGCTTTGCCGTGTATACGGTCGGTGTAAGCGATAAAATAAGATGTATTGCAGTAGTTTATGTCTTGGAAGCTCATGTTTTACTTATGACTCAACAACAATAGAAAAAGAAAATAAATAAATAAAGGAGATTATGGAGAATAACATTTTGGATTCTTTAATTTTTGTTGGGTACTGGACCCAATCACTTCAGGCAAAATGCAGACCACACTCTAGACTGGTCGATCCCTCACAGCCTGCACCAAGTCAGGTGAAAGAAAAAATTTGTTGCTGATTGGTTGAAGTAATTACCAACAGAAATAGAACTGTTTCTAATTATTTTATGTTCATTGTAAACTTGCGTGGTTAGGTAAAAGTACACATGCATATGCATTATTTGTTGCACGTTGCTTTGCCACGAGAAGGGTGCCGGTTTTCGCCTCATTGAAGTACTGCCATAGAAATTGAATTGATAGCAAGCGACATCGCATCCAGTGTTTTTTGCCCAGAAGTGTTGATAATGGATGAATGAATTTGGTATGACTACTTTTTACTATTTTTTTTAACTGTTTTATTCCCCCCATATTTATATTTTTTCGCTTGAGCGGTGCAAATAGTGTGGGACCTATTCTCACTGGGTGTGATTTTTAGTGTGAATAGTTAGTTATCTGTCTGTCTCTATATGTGCAACTAACTGGTGACCAATGTAGGGTGTAGTCCGATGTTTGCCCAAAGTCAGCTGAGATAGGCTCCAGTACCCTATATTCTGACAAGGATAAGGGTTGTTAAATATAAATAAATGTATTACTTTTATTCTACCAGTCCAAATGATTAATCAAATTATCAAATTTAATCAAGAGATATTATAATTGTTGACAAAAAATTATTGACACTAATTATCATTATTGTTTATCGCCAAGGTCAAGATTCACCCACTGAATTTTACAACGAAACAGTATTTTTCCTCATATAAGCCAAAATGGACATTGCCAAAGGTGTTGTGGGATATTCACACCCAAAAATGCATAAATACCTTAACCTGTAAAGATTAACAAATAAACTTCACTAGACAAGACATTGGATTTGAGTCCCAAAATTACACTATTTATGATAAATTAGTTTTTTATTTTTTAGTAAAGGGTTATACCAAGTATGAAATGACGCTTGTTTGACTTATGTTTCTATTAGATTGTTTTCATTTAATTAGCATGATGTGTCTACTCTTTCCTAGAACAAAACATGTGAGCTCACCTTGCAATCACACAAACACTCACATACATGATGGCCATACCCAGATTTTAGGCTGACAAGTGCATCCTGAACTCCTGTTTGGTGATACTTGACCATGTACTGGTGCATGGAAGGGTAGTTTTTCCTGATGTTCCTCTCAGTAGATCCGTTTGGAACTGTGCCAAAGCGGAACGGTGGCGAGTATGCATATGGATTCTGAAACTGTAGAAACAAATAACATATAAAATATTGCACAGTGACTGATTTGGGCATGCTGTCAGTGTAGTTGGTTACATTCATCCTTCCAATGATTTAAAAAATAAATAATGAAAAATAAAAATGGCCTGCATTCCTGCGACCCAGACGTGAAACACACCCAAGAGTTCTTGTCCTTGAACAGCCTGTGACTGTATAGCTTGGAATTTGAGCGGATATTTTATTAAATTATCTTAACCCTTTCATGGAAAAAATATTCTTTTTTATTATCGCTTACAGGCCACACTTTTTCAACTCATCAGCTATCATTGACTGCACTTTTTGACTCAACATTTGTTCATGTAAATATATTGGGAATCTTCTGTCAGTTGCTTTAAAAGATGAATATTCACTACAAGCAACCATTCACACGCACACTAGGGCAATTTAGAGTGTCCAACCCACTTAGCATGCATGTTTTTGGAATGTGGGAGAAAACTGGAGTACCCAGAGAAAACCCAAGCAAGCCTGAGGCAAACATGCAACCGATCCAACAAAAACAGTTTAACCAATAATGTTTCTGCAGAAACAAGAAGCACCTGACTCCAATCCACTGATTACTCTTCTAACATACCAGATTGGTGGTATAGGTTGGAAAGAAAACTCGCACCCACTGTGGCCCTTTCTGGAATAGTTTGGAGACCCCTGCAACCCCTGTCTGTGTAAATAAGTCCCTTTTGTTTGCTCATTTCTTGTTGCGTCCTATCTGGTAAGTTTGATTCTTTGGCTTCTGGTTCATATTTGTATTTTTTGATTCCCTGCACTTTATTTTTTGTTCTCTAATTAAAACCTTTTGCGTTCAACACCGTTCCTGGCCTGCCTCTTTCCCTGCAATTGGGTCCATCCCTCTTTTACACACCAACTTGCCCCGCTATATGCGACAAAGAAAAATGAATACTTGTTTTGTCAATATTGTATTGATGTGAATTTTCAACATTAAGGTTTAAGAATAAATGTTTTAGAAAAAAATTAAGTCTTGCATGTGTGTCTGATTTCATTTTTGAGTTATGTGAGTTACGCTGTGGTCGATGAGTATAGACAACTGTATACTATAACCTACCAGAAAGATAGACAAACTAATATGATCTAAGTGCCAAATTGTTTCATAATATTAACTTTAGATCAGCAAAACACCCAAATGTTGTTCTGATTTAAATTTAATGGTGTTGTTTAAATTAATCATAATCCTCAAAGAACGAAAAATCTACAATAACCAGAAGCAAAGCATCTTCAAGTTTTACAATCTCTGGGTGCAGACAATGTGGAGGGATTTTTAACAGTGCCTAGCTGGAGGGCATTCATTGGAAAGCCTGCAGAGGATACAACTGGCCTTGTAAACAGGAATTCTTTTTTCCCTTATAAAATCTTACAGTCATTATTGACTCAACTGAGTAAACAAATACGGCTGATTGCCAATTTTACAATGAGGAATAAAATAACTGTGGTTACATGCAAAAAAGTCAGACTTTTTTGTCACGGACAAGCTCTCCTGGTCTACCATTAACACGGCAGTGGTGAAGAAGGCCCAGAAACGACTCAATTTCCTGAGGGTACTCAGGGGGAACAACTTGGACACTAAGCTTCTGGTAACCTTCTATAGAGCCAATGTGGAGAGCATCTTGGCATAATGCATTACAGCGTGGTAGGATGGAAGAATGGCAGCAGACAGGAAAGCCATGCAGACAATGATCAACACTGCCCAGAAGATCCTCGGCTGCTCTCTGGATGACATTACTAGCCCCGCTACTTCAGCAGAGCTAGGAACATTGTCTGGGACCTATACCACCCTGGTCACAACCTGTTCCAGCTGCTGCCCTCTGGCAGACGCTACAGGTCTCACAAAGCACGGTCGAATAGACTTAAGGACAGCTTTTTTCCCCACAGCCATCAGGACACTGAACTTGCGTTAGCACCACACACAATCCCTTCTTAGCAATAACTTCGGGGTGTGCAATAACAATGTGCAATATCTTAGATTGTGCAATATTTTACCTATTTGTTAATTTTTTTTAAACTGGGAAAACACACTTTGTGAAATAGTACCTCCAAATTCGTTATACTCAACTGTGTATGATGAAAATAAAGGCTTTTGATTTGATTTGATTTATTTGAAAATTTGTTATTTAAGAATATCTGTCTAAAACTGTATTTGGTGTAGTCAGTCAATCGTTCTTGAGAAATGTAATTGTAACTTTTATTGTATGTCTACTGGAAAAATTATACGTTTGCAAGTTTCTGAAGAAGAATCTAAAGGTTTATGTGGTATATACTTTGGAAATGGTACCTTTAATATGTCATTATTTTTGTCTATCAATGTTTGATACAGTAAGAAAAATGCCCATACCACACACATATTGGTGGTGATTCTTCTGCAACCTTTGTAGGCCTTAGAAAAACAGCATGAGACTTAGTTTCTGGTGAGTTGATTTGTGACCTTTTATCCCCAAGAGGTTAACACTAAAGGCATTTTTAAGGAGGGTGGGGGAAACACTGACCAGTGGCTCAAAGGTTATTTTTGCTTGTCGTTTTGCAGGTCAAACACAGATTGTTGACCAGTCTTGCTCGGCAAATTGTGTCTTAAGAGGGTTAAATCTCTATTTTATTGTCTCTTTAGCTGACACTCTCCCTCTTGTTTACAGGTTATTTAGTGTCACCCCCAATTTGCCTCTCCTTCCTCCTTACCACAGCCATCAATATATGTGCCATATCTGTCTTACAGTGTATTGTGTATCCTCTTGTGTCTGTTACACATAGCCTGCGGATAGGGGCACACATTTATGTTCATCCATCCCCAGCAGACTTAAGTAAAATTTAAATAAAATTTTGTCTGTAGTGAATGTGTTGATCCAAGATGAGTAGATGACGGTCACTATGAGATGCAAAGTGCCTCAGTGGGCATTACTGATTGAAAGCTGCCTCCCCATGACGTCAGTTTTCGCGCTGTGCTCTTTGCGGCAGTGGGCAGTGATCAGGCGGACTCTGGTCTTGTAGAGTGAGAACTTTTTCGTTTCAAGACACACTGTGACATCATGGCACAATGTTACGTAATCTGACACTGTGATCATTGGGCACAAAAAAAAAGAAAAAAATCGTGTAATCTGGGGCAGCCATAATTTACACCATGTAATCCTTCCCCTTCAAAACATGCACATCTCCTGGTGACCCCTGGACAAAAAAAGAAGGCCACAGTTTAGGGAGTGTTCTATATTATGGCTCAAATACTATGGAATGCATCACCCAAGTAATTTCTAGTTGCTATGGATGGCCCACAAAGGAAATGTTTAAATTTTGCCTTTGTCTTAGTGTTGCTCCAATACTGGTGCGGATACAGCACTAAAATAGGTCATAGATATCGTTGAGTCCCAAGAAATGCTGTGAGTAAAAAAGGAGAACTTGTCACCTTGCCCAAGGTAATGAGAGGGATTCAATCATGGTATCCATCAATCTTTTGCCATAAAAAAAAATCACAAATACACAATGCAATCACTCTCTCTCTCTCTCTCTCTCTCTCTCTCTCTCTCTCTCTCTCTCTCTCTCTCTCTCTCTCTCTCTCTCTCTCTCTCTGTGTATATATATATATATATATATATATATATATATATATATATATATAGAGAGAGAGAGAGAGAGAGAGAGAGAGAGAGATTGTATTGCATTGTGTATTTGTATTTTTTTTTGTTTTACCTTGATAACACTGCTCATTCTTTTACCTTGTTGTCAGAAAGCCCAGTGACTTGATCGACAAACTCCTCCTGGATCATGAAAGCGGCCAAGTTAGCAGTGTAGGAAGCCAGGAAGATGACAGCGAAGAAGGCCCACACAGACACGATGAACTTGCTGGTCGTTCCCTTTGGATTTTGCACTGGGACAGAGTTGTTGAAGACAAGACCCCAGAGGAGCCACACAGCTTTTCCCATGGTAAAGGAGGGGCCATGGGGGTCTGATAGTGAACAGAGAAGGGTGTTAAGAGTGACGGACTTATGTGTTATGAAAAAAGTACATTGTGTATTGTATGTATGTATGTATGTATGTATGTATATATATATATATATATATATATATATATATATATATATATATATATATATATATATGTATATATTATTTTTTTTCTTCCTTTTTTTCATTTTTTTTGCCATCATTGCACATTAAAATATCAGTGACTGGATTAGTTTACAGCCCTACACCAAGGTTTTTAAGTGGCATGGTGAACCTCATTTTCAAGCAATGGAGGCATAATTTAGGCATGTCAACTTGGCAGCCTCTAGCGTAATACATTAATTTATAGATGTACAATAATTTCATTGCTCACCTTTTCCCTGTGCCAGGTTTCTGTTGAAGCCGAGAGGACTGATGAATTCAAACATGAAAACAGCCATTGCAGTCACCAGTAGGAGCATCACAAACATCATCACCCACACTGATGCACTGAATGGCTCTAAGAGAGGGCAAGGATGACATAAGATGACAGGGGTTTAGTATTAATAAGACATGGTGAATCACAATTTGAAATACTATACATCACTTCTCACGATTCATGCGGCATCACATTCTGCATTTTCATGATGTGAATAAGGAAATCAATTACACAGGCGAGCTGCTGAGCAAAGTGCTGCAACAAACGAGTACGTTCGCAGGGACCCCTCTTAAACCCCCAAAGCTCTGCATGTGTGCTCATACGCACAGGCAGATTTCTAGTTTGACAGTGTGAGGCGGTGTCGGAAGCCCTAGTGTCAGCGGTTTTGTCGTCCCTCTGAGCCAACAACACCACTGCAGAGATTAAAGCAAGCCTATAACGTATGGCGGAGGGGCTGCGTCGTTCGTGAGCAAGAACGACTTGGCGTGCAGCCATCACGGGGTGTTCCAGCTAAGCCCTTCTAATTGCCACTTTCACGGCAGTGTGCTACATACATGTTAAATGTGTGTGTGCGACTTCATGCTGGCATGGGCAGCCATAAGCTTGAGCCGTGAGCTTTTGCTTTTGTATAACTAAAGCCTCTGTGTCTTCAAAGTAGTCTCTAGCTTCTTGCATATGCCTGAAGCTGTTTTTATAAAATATAAATATATATAGTTTCACACCTTTCGGTACCTCCTGATGCGATATGAGGCTTAGGATAACAATTACCTCTCAAAGCAAAAATTATCGATTGTTGAGAAAAAAATCTGTATATGATGTTCTACAATACAATTGTTAAGGGGGGAAACAAGCTATTTCCACATTTTCCACATATTTTGGGACTAATGCAGACAATATGTCTCCCTCAGAGATTAGGAGAATATTTAGTGTACTTTTCTGGAGATAAATACAGCAACACTTTATAGTTGCACCAAAAAACACTCATTTGATTGATGTCTTACTGAAATCATTGCCTGTCATTGACAAGCATAGACATTTCATTCATTCTCAATTCAGTTGTCTGCCAACAGCTGCAGATGGAGCAAAACTCTTTCTCTCATTTTAACTGATGAAAATAACCTAACAATGATTATCAAAGGAAAATAAATTTGACAAAACATTAAGCAGCAATAAAAAAACAAGAATATAATTTAGGTATATTATGCAAACAGTGAAAGACAAAACTTAATTTTGAAAAGTAACAATCCTGGCTGTTTGACACATCTATTTTGTTTCTTAATCCAAATTGCTTTTTGTGTGAAGCTGTAAAGCATTAAACAATGCTATCAAAATCCCAGTATAATCCCCCTCAGGAGGCACTTTTTCGAGTCAGTAGATGTTGAGCTCAATCCCGTAGAGTAAGTCAAGTAAGAAAAGTAAGTAGTGACCACTATGTAACAGAACCTGGATATGTTGGCAGGACACTGAACTCCCAAAATGATGATACCCCACATTGACAAACCAAAACAATTCTGATCTCCTAAATGAGTTGGGGATTAAAAAAAAGATGAAACAAATAAATGGTGTTTACCAAGAAAGGCTGAAGGGGACACGGTTCCATTACTACGGGACACCATGACACTGATACCAGTTTCCACGAATGGGACGGAGAAATCGATGACCTCAGAACGCTCCTCATTGATCGTCAGAGATCCGACGGCCATGACGGCTTTCTTATAGACCACCTGAGCGATGGAAGGGAAGATGTGGTGGCCAAGCGATGAAAGCAGAGAGGGGTGCAAAGTTAAGGGATGATAGAAATTTAATATTTCCGAGGTCAAAGGAAATGTTAACAATAGAGCTATCTTTGGAGCAAGTTGTAAAAATAACAGTCAGTATTCCACAAACAAGAGTAAGCACTTCAGCTATGTTTTTTTTTTGTTATATCTCCAACTCAATGGCATGCAAGGTGAAGTCACTTTGAATACATGAATAATGTCTTGCGATATTAGTGATGTCTGCAAATTTACATTTACTCTAACATCATTAGATATCTTAAAATGACCTCTGGGACTTCACCTTCCATCTCTAAAGCAATTATTTAGAGATAATTATAATGGAATAGGTATGATTTAAAGTCATCCTCCTGATCCTAAAAAGATAATTATCTATTGCTATGTGTTAAAGAAAATATGTCTCTTACCTCTCCCACCATCCCATTCCAGACATTGTTAATCTTCTTTCCATGTTTGCCATTGGTTACTAGGTACAGGTCATAGGTGAATTTGACATACTTGGCTATTTTCTTCAAAATGTCAATACAGAAGCCTTTACAGCACTTCTTGATGTAAGTCCCACCAGCCTCAGTTGTGTTGCTAGAAAAAAATAACTTTAATGAGAACATGAGATTTTAAGAAAAAGAAAAATCTGCACATTATCTAATGCATTACCGTGTTTTTTCGAACATTTTGATTGCCTCCGCGTATAAGCCGTACCCCTAAAGTTGACTTAAAATTGTTACATTTTACGATTTCTCTCATATAAGATGGCCCCTGATACATAATTTTTACCTCCATATTCATGGTTTAAATAGGGAGTTCAAATGTGTTACTTTGAAGGGAAAATCATTGCACGTGGCTTTTTTAGGTACTGTATGAAACAAAAGAATCGTTGCACATTCCGAAAAGGTGTTCCCTGCTCATGGACGAATTAAAAAAGGAAGTCAATACACATTTTTAATGTTGTTTTCTATACATTCATTGAATATGGACTTCACAAATGCACTGTATTCTTAAACCTTGAACCATCTGTACATCAAATTTCAGCCATCTGGAACTCTCATTTAACTTTCAAATCTGTGCTAATTATGACAAAGTAACCTTGTCATCAGGTATTTTGACCTTTTTTGACAAAAACTTTTAAAAGAATGTGAGGGTGGAAAATGTCTTCTATAAGCGATTCAATAATGACTTTACAGCTAACTTTGAATTGAAACACTTCATTTGGGAGGATTTTTGCTATGTTTAAGTGAAAAACTGGTGGTATTGGTGGTGCGTAGGAGTGTGGGGGGTATTATCCAGCGTTTGCTTTTGCTGTGAGCTTTGACCTTACAATCACTAGTTGACAGTGTGTCAAAATATCTTGACCAATGCGAGTCGTGCCTGTTCATTTGCCTTATGTAGCAACATTTTTGAGCGTGGAAGGATTATTTTAAACATTGAATTCTTTACATACCAAATAGAATATCTTAATTAATACTACATTGACTGGTCTTCAACGGCAATTATTATCAAGTTCAACGTATGATAACACGGTTCAGTTACATTTAAATTGACACTTTAAACTTTGTGTATGGAATAAGATGTCTTGTCAAAACAATTCAAACACAACTATTGGCATCAAATAAAAATATGCAAGTTGTCACTAAATAAATAAGACAAAATAATGACATTTCCAAACATCGAAAATATGACAACAAACAGAACAAGAAGCCTTTAAAATAGGAAAATTGTAAATATTGTAAGTGTAGACTTGTACTTTTCATAAAACGTTGTTTGGTTGAGTTTTATTATGTTTCTTCTGGTCTTCTTTTTTCTTTTCTTTTTTTTTTTTACAAATAACACATTTTTGTTTGATGCTAAATGTGTTTTAAACAATTCTTGTGCAATATGCATTCCTTTTTATTCAATAAATTATGGGAGGATAAGAATAGAAGTTGTAGTCTAATTTCAAATTTGTGACTAGAAGTTATGTTTTCAATAAATGATTGCACTGTATTTTGGCTATCAGTATTGACTTTAAATAGAAGTTAGCTACAGAAGCACCAGGGTTGTATGATGTAATGGAAATGAACACAGGCATGTATGTAGGTGCAGGTAAAGAGAGAATATATAGCCTAGAACTGTGATAACTGCACTCCCGATAACAGTGGGCACATTTAGACAGCCGGTGCATGTGATGTTATGGAGGCTCTTTGTGAAGTTGCAAGGCCAACTTGATATAGAACCACTAAGGGCCTCAGGGGTCTCCAGGGAGGGCAGAGTAGCGTTGTGTATGTAGGTTGTTCTTAATCACAAATTCAATCATCCAGGCCCAGCCTGGATGAGTGAATTTGTGATTAAGCATGCATGAATGGTCCTCTACCCTTCTGATCCCATCCCGACAACACCCCTTCTTACTGTGTACTTCCCTGCATCATCCCCTCTTTCTGCAAATGGGCACTGCAGATGCCTCACTGGGAATTGCGGTACAGGAGGCAGAAATCCACTGTGCAAGTGGACATGTGGCAAAAGCAAGCGTATATTGACTCTGTGTCTTTTGCTCCTTGGAGATGCATTATCCTCCGCCCTACTTCACAGTGACTCTGGATGAAAATCTCCCTCGGCCGCTTCCTTGGGACTCTATTACAACTCAATCAGCTATGTTTGTGTGTGTGAATGTGCACATTCATCTATGTAGTTCTATTTGCCCACTTTATATACACATGATCGGTTTAACCACTTCATTATTACGTCACTGGACGTCCAATCCGTCGCCTCAGTTTTGTTTTTTGAAAGTTTATTTAGCATATTTAAACAATATTTCAAAAGATAAGTAACAGTAAGCAAAAAAGATAGTAATTAAATAAGATAAAAACCAAAAGAAATAAATTGAAAAAGAGTGCGAAAAAGTAAAACATATACTCCCACCCTTTGTCCTTAAGTGAATCACATATCAGCTTCCCTCCTTACACGGAAACGTACACTTATAGCCAAAAACATGTATTTTTTAACACGTGCACTCCCACGTCAAGCTTTTGACATCTCCTGCAGTGTGCCTACTGTCTTAGAAAACAGGAGTGTTGAAAATGGAGTCCAATCCGTCCAAGATTCTGGCCTCCCACAGGAGTGTTTCATTTTTCAATATTAATACTGGGTTTTAAATATTATTTCCCTTCATTATGCAATACAAAAATCCACACTATTTCCTTTCAGTAGTGTCACCTCACATACTAAGTAATAAAAACCGGGGTTCTCTGATGTCACAATGTCTCTTTAGATTGTATTTATTTAGTGGTGTGGAGTTGGACCCAAATCTAACCTTTAATAAAATAAATCTGTTAGAAAAAAATATATATACCGTATTTTCATGACTATAAAGCGCACTTAAAAGTCTTAAATTTTCTCCAAAATAGACAGTGCGCCTTATATATGGAAAAAACAGAAAACCAAAAACGAAAAACCACCACTGTTGGATATTAAAAAAACAAAAACGCCTGAACTGAAACAATACTGTTAAATATGCAGATGCCATCTTAGTTTACAAAATCTTCCATCATATAGCTCCTCCCCCACTGCAAGATTTTATACAAAAAAATCCAAAACATCAACAATGGCTGGCTCTAGGGGTGACTGTGTAGTGAGTGATTCATACCTGCAAGTCAATAGCAATGACCGTATTTTCATGACTATAAGGCGCACTTAAGTCTTAAATGTTCTCCAAAATAGACAGTGCGCCTTATAATACAGTGCGCCTTATAATACAGTGCGCCTTATAATACAGTGCACCTTATAATACAGTGCGCCTTATATATAGAAAAAATATCATTCATTGAGGGTGCGCCTTATAATGCGGTGTGCCTTATTGTCGTGAAAATACGGTATATGTCATTATTATGTTTTTACAATGACTACCGTACTTCCTTTGTCCTTCCTTCCAAAGGGTTAAACGTATTTGTAGTGAACACAGTCCCTGAATTTGCACAACAATGGTCAGAGATCCTGCACGTGTGTATGTGCCATGGGCAAGAACTAATAGTGCCGTGCCCTCAATGAAAAGCCAGTGTGTGCTGCTTATCCTTATTCTCGCACAAGTAGCCTTCAAGAAAGAGTGTAGCAGGACAATATATGAGTGGTATATCGAAAATGTAAAAAGTGAAAGTATAAATGGCTGAGTTCTGTAGTAGGTTTTCTTTTTAACGGATAAAGCGGGGATTACACGGAGTGTCATTCTAGTGCATAAACTATGCTTTTCTCATTACTCTCAGGTAAGGCCAATGGCAAAATAGGATGGCCTTTTTGTCTGCATGCCGCTTATCAAATCATTTATTTGCTGGGGTTATTAAACTGGGACAAGGACACATAAATGTAAAGAATTGGGTAGAAAAGGTCATACATACTCTTTGATATGTTTCCTGCAGGGCACAGAGTTCCTCATGCAGGTACCAGTCAGCCTCTCGACATCTTCCACAATGACAAATGGCTTCTCTTCTAACGTGACGATGGACAAGTGGTTGTCGTCCATCTCAGCATCACCAAAGGAGTTGAAGCGTGGCCAAACTGGATACTTCAGTGTCAAGCTGCCATTGTCCAGTTTCCCCATCTGTGGGGATGAAGGAGTGTAGGATACAGGCAGGATTACCAGTCATGGATGATCTGTGCTGAAACCTTTTGGATTGTGATAGATAGTCGATCCCATTCCATTTCGATGAGGTTGAAGTTTAGGTTAAAAATAAAATACAAACATAATGACGTCACTTAGTTTTATCAATTAGGCATCTGTGGCGGTGCATCAGGAGTACCTTAAATAAATTATATGAAGAAGAAATGCTAGAATGACAAATAGTGGGATGCTGACTTCCCCAAACAATCACAATCTTAGTGTCTTATTGACAAATTAATAAAATTGCCAACAAAAACGCTCATATAGTCTTGGGACTATGACAAATCCCGCCAACTATTTTTTTGCCAATTCTTGGAACCTGTTGTTACAGGTGCTCCAACCAAACATTCACAAAAAAAGCTCATGCTGCAAATTGGTTTCATCTAAATACTGTTTTCTGAGCAAAACGTATGCATACTAATATGTATAGCATAATCCTTAAGCTGTAAAACATAGACGCACTGCCTATTTGTATCTCTGCCGTATAGTATGACACGAGTGTGACAGCATAATTATACAGTATGTCAATAATTCAAAATGTTTTCAGGGCAGCAAGGTCATAAATTCCCTCATGAATGCTTTTTTTTGCACCCACCCATGTCTTCATACGAAATGTGTGTCCACATTGGATGTTTGCTTATATATTTGTCAACCTGACATGGAGGATACTGCACAAAGCAAGAAAAGCCATTTTTTTAACGCTACAGCAGTCAGAAAAAGGCAAACATACTCCTATTTAAAACCTATTTCATAAACATGTTCTTTTTCAAGGCAGTTTTTGAGCATGCCTGATATTTCTTTTCATGGAAAGGCTTACATTCAGATAGTAACTTTAGCTTGATTATTGCATAGCAACATTTTTTTTCTTCAAAGTGGTCCAGTTGAACAAAAGAAGATTAAAATACTTTTATTTTTGAGGCGAGCAGGCTGACTCATGAAAAAAATAAGATTGTTCCCGTGAGTGAGCACTCAAACAGTGTATTGCAAATAAGCACTAACAATGTTATTAAGGCTCCCTTCCATGTCATATGAAGGAAGTGAAATTAGCATTTTAATTGTTTTGCTTTCGTAGTGTTCTATCATCTGACTGGGATTAGAGACGCCTCAGTCAGCTGCCATATTTACCTAGGTGATTCATTTTGTGAGCTTGAGTGTGTCTCTGTGTTGGCTCATTTTAGACATTACTGCACACTGGGGTGGCATGCAATCCCTTTCTATTACGTCACCTCTCTCCAAAGAAAGCTGTATTTGTCTTAACCTCTCCCCACAACTCTTCTGCACTATCATGTGTACATCCATTTCAGTGTGTTTTAAACATACATAGTAACTCTAATATAAAATTATATATGATTAATTAAAGAATGAATAGATGAAAAATACTATGTGACTCTTTTAGAACAAAGATATGAGACCAACTCAGCCTTGACAAATGTAACAACAAAGAAGCAAAAAGTTTACATTGTGCAACACTAGATTTTTAGAATGTTAGGAAAAATAAAATTCATAATGGGAATTACTATCTCTCTAACCTGTGAACTTACCATAATGATTCTAATGCAACTCTAAATGTTAAAATCAAACAAATGTTATGGTTGCTACTTTTTATTTGGCCTAGGTTCACTTTAAAAATACCAAATACCACATTGTGAAGACCTTAATACGTTAAAACCTATTGGGGTTTAAACTCAGAGATGCAAATGATTGCATTTAGATGCTACGAAGCAACAGAATTAAGCAACTCATCTGTACTCTTGTTCTCTATTTTCTGCTTCTTCTTTCTAATTAAAGAAAGAGAGGTTATAAATTAATACCCAGGGATAACTGTGTGTGTGTGTGTGATGGGGGTGAGGGTTCTCTCAATCGACCGTTCACAGCAGAATGCTGAATCTCCACAGGCTCGATATTACACATGCATATAGTGCTTGGAAAGCCGAATGGTGTGACAAAGAGGTCAATAGGAGGTAATGCAGTATGATAACTTCGTGTAATATCACACCCACACAAATTCTGAAGGCGGCAGTGATGTGTTGAAGATTGGCTTCACAACAATTGTCATTTGTTCATTTCCTCTCCTTCTCCAGGATTTTCCCTTCTCTTTTGCTTTTGTGCTTTGTTTGACCTTTACAAAAGCAATCCCAATCAAACACATCTCTTCTGAACATGAGAGAGAACATTACAGACAACAAGTGATCGGGGGGCTTTTCATAGTGCGCCTTCTGTGAGTCGTCGTCTCACTGGGAGAGTTATAGCAGTGGCAATTTGCATTATGGGAGAATGAGTCCCTAATAGCATGGGGGAAAGCATTCAGTCATAAAATAATATCTGTCACTTCTGTCAGGCAAAATTATGTCGAGAAAATAGAGATTGCGGTTCCTCTCCTATACTTGTGCACTGTGCATGCGCATGTGCATGTGTGAACGTGAGAGTTATAGGAAGCTCCATGGAGGAAGCACGTGCAATGCACGATATGGTACAAAAATATATATATACAGTGCCATGAAAAAGTTTTTGCTTCCTTCCTCATTTCTGTGTTTTTTTTTTGCATAATTATCACACACACAGGTTTCAGACCATCAAATTAATTCTTGAATGACCAGAGAAATTCGAAGAAAAGAGAAAATGCAGTTTCTAAATGATGAATTTATTTACCAAGACCTAAAAATTACAAACTGGTCTGGCCCTCTGTGAAGAAGTAATTCCCCCCCTTTGTTAAATCACAAAATTACTGTGACTATTCACAATTGTAGGAAAATGAGTTCAATTTCACAGGGCACATCCACACCTGATAACCACCATATGTGTAGAATCAAGAAAACCCTTAAAAAGAATGTGTGAAACAAAGTGAAATAGGCTACAAGATTAGAGCATCATGCCACAATCCAAAGAAATTCAAAAAGAAATGCGAAAAAAGGGATGGACATTCGTCAGTTTAGAAAAGCTTACAAAGCAATTTCCAAGGCTTTGGAGCTCCAACAAACCTCTGTCAGAGCCATTAACAACAAAAAGAGAGAACTGGGAACAGTGGCAAACCTTCAACAAAGTGGTCGGCCAGCTAAAATTACTCCAAGAGTGTGACACCTCATCCAGGAGGTCACAAACGAACCTAGAAAACAAGAACTGCTAGCCTTGCTGGTCTCAGTTAAGGCCAGTGTTCATAACTCTACTATATGGAAAACACTGGCCATGGCATCCATGGCAGAGTTCCAAGGTGAAAACCATTGCTGTCCAAAAAGAATATAAAGGCTCATCTTACGTTTGCCAAAAAACATCTTGATGATCCTCCGCACTTTCGGAAGAACATTTCGTGGAATGATGAGTCAAAACTTGAACTTTTTGGAAGATGTGCCACCTTTTACATTTGGCGAAAAGATGGCACGGCATTCCATCAAAATAACGATATGCCAACAGAGTTGCTGAAATTGATGGAATAATGAATTTTGCTTTCTACCAGGAAATTTTGAAAAAGTTTTTGCACTAAAACGTCAGTGCTCTTGGCGCATGCACCATGACAACGATCTTAAGCAAACCAGCTGGTCCACCTCTGAATGGCTAAAAGAAATTAAGTTAAGGTTTGGAAGTGACCAAGTCAAACTCTGGATTTAAATCCTATTGAAATGCTGTGGTGTGATCTGAAACGGGCTGTTCATGCTAGAAAATCCTCTAATATTGCAGAATTGAAGCAATTCTGCACAGAAGAATGAGTCAGAGTTCCTTTAAAGCATTGTGAAAGACTCATCACAAATTTTAGTAAATGCTTGATTTCAGTTATTGCTGCCAAAGGTGGCACAACTCTTTAGTGGCTTGAGGGGGCAATTAGTTTTTCACAGAGTGGCAGAAAAGACAGTCATTTTTTTCTGCCTTGGTAAATAAAATCATCAATTAGAAACTGCATTTTCTATTTCCTCGGGGTATCTCTGTGTCAAACTCAAATTGGTTTGATGATGTGAAACCTTTGCATGTGTAAAATTTGCAAAAAAAAACACGAAATCAGGAAGGGCGCAAATACTTTTTCACTGTATATATAAAAATATGGGATCTATTATGATCTGATACGATATACAACATTTTTAATTGTTATTATGTAGCAAATGTGGAATTGTGACTATGCAAGGGTTTCCTTTTTGTTATGTGCTATGTGGAGTTTTCATGTTCTCCAAACACGTTTGAAATAAACATGTATTTAGGTAAAAACCCTTAATGATTTCAACTGCTTGGATATGTGAATCTTGTTTTTTTTTTTGCATAGGCACAGAGGCGTGAGTGAGTTTACAAACACAAATCCCATGCTGTCTGAAATAATTATTTTGCAAACTGGCTGTGCTGCAGCAGTTCTTTAAGTAATTTACACTTTTACTCAGCAGGAATGAAACATTATGTCCTGGTTTTAATCAGTAAATACATTTTGTTTTTTTACAATGACAATATAAGTTAAATGCATTCATTCATTAATTTTCTGAACCGCTTTATCCTCTCTAGTGTTGTAGAGAGATCTCAGCTGACTTTGGGCCAAAGGGGACATCCTGAATCAGTAGCCAGCCGTTCGCAGGGCACGAGCAGACGGATAACCATTCACACACACTCACACCTAGGGACAATTTAGAGTGTCAAATCAGACTACCATGCATGTCTTTGGAATGTGGGAGGAAACCGGAGTATCCAGAGAAAACCCACGCAGACCCCGGAAGAACATGCAAACTACACACAGGTGGACTGACCTGGATTTGAACCAAGGACTCAAGACCAGTGAGGCCGACCTGCTAACCACTCAAGTCTCTGGGCTGCCTATGTTAGATACATTAAACAATAAAATATCGACCCTCCCCAAATTAGAGCATTTTAACTCTTGCAGGATTTTTTTAATCCCCTTAATTAATTACGAAGACTTCAAGTGCTTAAAAATGTTCATACATGAATACTGAGAACAAAACTTTGTTTATACTTGTCACCTTTTCACACATTTTCCCTATCCTTCCCATTCGTCCTCTACCACTTACTCATTTTTTCAAAAATTCTTCGACTGCGATTGCCTATTCTCCTGGTCCCCAAGTGTGGACTAATGCAATACTTTTGAAGCGGATAACCATATTTTGTGCCCTCTCTGAATTTCAGTCTCTTTATCATCACATAAAATCATTTTTCTCTACTTTCCACTAAATCCTAGTGGGTCGAATAACTGGCCAGGCAGAGAGCAAGAAGGCAAATGACATTAGCGTCCAATTATGCTCCCTCTTTGAGCCTCCTTGTTTCACTTGCCTCTTTTCTCCAACACACTGGACTGGTGCTGATCAATTTCACAGGCCAGCAACACTCTATCTTCTCACAGACATGAACATAAAATCCTTACTGTGAATGTGTATGAGGCTAGAAGCACTTCAAGATGACACATGAAAAAACAGTCACAAAAACACGGACTTTGTTGATAGCACTAAACTAAAATGAATTCTGTACACATGAAGAACAGGCATAATTTGATCAAAACACAAAAAAAGAAAGTGGAGATGAATGTGTGCATAATCACAAGCAGTGGACCTTTGCACACCCTATAAACTCATTGGCTGCCATTGATGCCACTAGATGTCCAATTTATTTTGAAGGGGAGGGTCCGATGGAACAATGCACAGACTGTCCTTCCACTTTAAAAGAATTGGATGATTATTGTGGTCATGGTAGGCAATGTGTTAAAGCGCAAAACAGCTACAAGCTGTTGAGGGAAAGACAGAACAACGTGACGGGGGGAAGGTGAGGAGTGATAAACTATGTAGAAAAAAAAGTGTGAATAAGAGTGTGATGGATGGAAGCCAAGAACCCGGAAGGAAGAACAGCAAAAAATAGTGAATAAAGGGAAGAAAAGTCAGGAATATATAGTATCGAAATCGAAACAAATGAAGAACATGTGTGCAATGATTAGATTTATAATGCATGGTCCAAAAGACACATTTTCCTATTTTAAGATTCAAACTGAACAAATCAGATTTGGTTATATTGTTAGGGTTGTGAAAAGTATCAAAGTATATCGATAGGAGATTTAGTTGGTATCAATACCCAGTTCCTCATTTTTTTTTCCACGACCATAGGTCATCCAAGTTTTTTTTCTTGGGATAAATTTGATTTTTCCCTACTTTTAATAATAATGGAGGATATCTTTGCTCTCTATAACTCACTGGCTAAATGTCCGATCCAAGTTACGTGGGTGGCTTTGCAGTAAATGACCGAATGCTCAATCACTGCCTCCCAATTCAAATGTATTGGGTGTCTACAAGTGATGATTTTAAGTGTTGAAACCTGTTTTGCAAGGGCCACAAGTTTGGATGTCCATCATCGTCAAAGCCATTGAGCGGGTTCATTAGAAAAAATATATACATTAATGAATTTTGAATTAAATGTTAACTTTCCATTCATGCATTCATTTTCATAGCATTCCTGTCAGGGTCACAGAAAAAAGTGCCTGAACCTTCTCTATATTCATCTCTCTCTCCCTCTCCTCTCTTCAAAATCTGTATAGTGTTAGTACCATTAAACACCTTTTAGTAATATTAAAGCTTTAGTTATGTGTTAATTTGTTAATAGATGGCAAATTTGAAGAAATAAATCATTTTTTTTCCAATCCAATATCCTCTCTTTGGTGTTTAATCAGAGAGTTGAAACAAATTAATTTGTTTATATATATATATATATATATATATATATATATATATATATATATATATATATATATATATATATATATATATATATATATATATATATATATATATATATATATATATATATATATATATATATATATATATATATATATATATATATATATATATATATATATATATATATATATATATATATATATATATATATATATATATATATATATATATATATATATATATATATATATATATATATATATATATATATATATATATATATATATATATATATATATATATATATATATATATATATATATATATATATATATATATATATTATTATTTTTTTATTTTATTTTTTTATTATTATTTTTTTTTCACAGATGCTGACCAGTACTGCATTAAAATGGGTCTGCATTGTGTATTCTTAGAAGTTTCCAACCGTTGGATAAAAAAACAAAACAAAAAGGAGCGCTTGTAGCCCTTCTCACAATAATGATAGACAACCAATTGCGTAGCATGCAATTATTCTCTAATGTGGAATACCAAAGAGTTTTTTATGAGTAGGCATCCCTTTTGAAGTGGGAGGCTGACAGCGAGAGAACGTTAGTCCATTTTCTGGACACTCACTTCAGATGGATTGGTCATCTAGTGCCGTCAATCACAGCAAGAGTCTGAGGGACTAAGCGGGTGTCTGAGTGTCATATAGTACATAATGATATTAGACAACCGGGTTTCTGAATCAAAATTGGGAGGCAAAATGGTATCAAGCAAACACTAGTAGTTATGTATTATGTGACAATGGAAATGTAGCTCTAAAGAGAATTAGAAGAAACAAAATAGAAAGAAGACAAACAAAAATGTTAGGTGGGTTATTACCTGGAAAGAAGGTACAGAAGGCAGGGAAAATGGACACCAAAAGGAAGAGGAAAAAAAATCAATGTAAAAAAATAGAGCCAATAAGTATAGGACGTGAAAAAGAGGGGATGGGAGTATTGATATTTGGTACATAGACAACATCAAGAACTGAAGCGATGAGGAGGCAATGAGGGGAAAATAAGTGGATGATGCGGGTGAACAATATGTGATTACTTTGAAGAAAAGAAGTGGAACATTAGAAGCTGTCAAGTTATTTTAAAACCATGGAACCATCATTAGTCCCCATCAAAATTCTCCCTTAGATATGATGTCCTGTTTAGCTATACTGTTCTGAAATGTATCCTTTCACCCTCAGCAAGTGAGCTATTAAATATAAGGCATTTAATGCAGGCAACAAGGAGTGAGAAGATGGTATTAAGATGCATAGCGGCCATTTAAAGTCCATTGGCGAGAATAGTTAGTGATTTACAGTGGCCATTCATTAGAGAAGCTCACTCCCATTAACTAGTTAAGGAAATCCATGGGGTTGATGGCAAATGAGCTCATTGCTCAGCTAAGGGTCACTAAATAACAGACGTAGCATTGCAATAGTGATGTTTGGCGTTTGTTACGTTTCTTTTCTCCTGCAAAGGAATTCTCTGAGATAACTTGTCAATCAAACAGGGATGCTGAGATGCCTTTTTCCTTGTAGTTTCTGAAGGTGACGATAGTTGATGGTATCTGCTTATACAAGAAACAAACAGTAATGATGAAGAGAAACCATGAAAAGTGAAACATGACGCCCGACACATGCAGAGAACAAATAATTACTGGTGTGCAATGATTAAATATGTCTAAAATATTTTTGCGGATCATTTTAACATAATAATTACAACATGTAAATATAAAGTGTAGCATGTCTGCATTGAAGGAACAGAAACAATGACCCCCCAAAGATCAAACCAAATGAAATAAATTCAATGACAAACATTGGAACACAGAGGTCCTACCTTCTCCCATTCTCTTTCCTTGTTTAGAACAATGACCACCAGCTTAGGATGTTCTTGATATCCATCATCTGTGAAAGACAAGTCTCTGCCTTCCCATGTCACATTCATCATGTACCTAAAAATAAAGTACAGTAGCCCATTTGTTAGTCATTAGCACAGACATCAGATCAATGACTATGTAACATTTTTGACATAAAAACACATTGCAGTCTTCCAACTTAGTGTTGCTAAGAAAATATGTACTAATATGACAATGCATGTGGGCTTGGGTAATCATTATTAATATTTTGAACATCTCATTGCTTTGTCATTAAGTACTAAAAACGCCTTCTGTTGCCTACCCCAATTATTGACGTGGCACCATTGCCATTTTGTTCAAATCGTTAATCATTAACTTTTATGGGTTCAAACCATCATATTATATGAGAACCATAATGCACCAGATTCATGGTGACGAACATGTGGTGGATCCAATTTTCAGTGAGAGAAAAACTCAAATAACTGCATCGATCGCGAAAGACTAGTATTGATTCAACACGGCTATTGGTTTTGTATTGAATTGAATGATAGTTTGATTGCGTAAGAAATGTACCATACATTAGCATATTCATGGAAAGTCTTTTATGTACATTATATGTTGTGTAATAGCCAGTGGGTGTGACAATTTAAGACTACCAACTTTGTTTGACACTGCTTGACTTTACAAAAAAAGGCTGACGGGTTAATACCAATCATTAAAGTGAGATAATCAGTTGAGCTTCGTACAAAATTAATAATATTCTCAACAATGTATTATTATGGTCGGTGAAATGTAGTATAAAGGATTGAAACTTCTCCACAAAGGGGACTGTACCAGGAGTAATAATCTGATACACATTAAGAGTGGCTGCAATGAGTGACCCACATGGCAGGTCACATTAGCTAAGATTGAGGGCAATGGGAAGATATTCTTGGATGTACATAGCCTCCACATTAATCATGGCTGCCCTTCCTGACTTGTGCCCTCTTACTTTGTCTGTTAGTGCTCATGTAAAACAGCAGAGAGAGAGAGGGCTCTTTAACTACGCATGTTTCTATCAAGCACTACCTAGTAGGCTATTGAACCTACAACTTGACTGAAAAGTAGGTGCTTCATGCTGAGTAGGAAATAAATGCATGCCATTATGTATCAACCACCCTGCAGTTTAAATGAATGCATTTGGTGTCAAGTACACAATACTACCTCTCCTTACAAATGCCTCTACATACAAAATATTCAAGTTACGAAAACCTTTGATGAGAAAACCTTTTTACAAGATACCGAAAGCTGTCCAAGTTATGATTCATCATACATATAAAATAAAATATTAATACACTTGTATTCTGTATTTTTTTCTTTTAATTTTCATCCAAAAACCTAACTGGCGACTTCTTCTGTCGATGTAACAGTTAACAGTAATCCCTCGAATATCGTGGATAATCTAGACCAGACATGGGCATGATAATTGAATAATCGAGAAGTATGACCACCCTTATTATTACTATCATGCTACATGAATTTGCGCTTATACAAAAATACAAGTACAAAAGTACAATTATCATGAAGTGCATTTCTCAAATACTAGTTATAAGCATATGAAAAGACTGTACTGTATTTGTTCATTCATTTCAAAAGAGTTGCTGGAGTCTAACCCACTTGACTTCGGGCAAAAGGCAGACTACACCCTACACTGGTTGCCACTCAGCCGTAGGGCACACAGCAGAGAAAAAACGATCATGCACATTCACAATAATATCGCCACCCGTGGGAAACGAGCCCCACTAATCCAGGAGGTCACAAAAGAACCTGGAAAAACATCGAAAGAACTGCAGACCTCGCTGGCCTTATTTAAGGTCAATGTTCATGACTACTATAAGAAAAATACTGGCCAAAAATGGCATCAAAGAGTTTCAAGGGGAAAACCATTTGTTCATTTGAAGCCGGGGCTCAAGAACTGTAAGGCCGACGTGCCTATTTTTTCTCACAGAGAGCCTGACAAACTTGTACTTTTTTCTGCCTCTTTAAATAAAATCATCATTTAGAACTTGCATTTTCTCTTTCCTTTAGTTGTCTCAGTCTCATATGAAAATTTATTGGTCTGGTCTAATTCTTTTTGACTGAATCATAAGCTCTCTGCAGGATCCTTATGTCTCCTTATGTCATTGGTTTCACCTATGCAGAGGCACAACCTTACATTAATTTTTATTGTACAATTTCAATCGTCATAGCTCTTTGTGAGTCTTGATAATTTATTTTTGATTTTTTTAAAAAAAGATTCTACCATTTAGTTAGTGTGCAATAATTTGGGACTTTAATTTCAATACTATACACCTCTTTGTTGGTTTTTTTAAGACACAGACAGTAGGGTAATGGTGCATATACTGCGTGACAACCCTCAAGTAAACGGAATGAAGCTGCTTATAGACCTAAAATGACTCATTAATTAGATTTATAATTGCCTATCATTGTTGTTCATTCATTTCCACAATGCTTAAGCATTAATCAGAACATTACCTTTGTGTTCATTAGCTGGAACCTGGTTATCAAATGAGCAAACAGTGTGGATGGGGCACCCCAACAATTTTTTTTAGGGCAAATGTTGTGAGACAGAAGCAAAGAGAAGAACGGAAACTATGATGAGTGAAGCCTCAACTGAGTTGGGATAAAAATATCCCCAGCGTTAGTGTCCTCCTTTTCTCTACTTTTGAAGAAAAGGGGTTGGGAATGGGAGTGCAGCACTGCGCCAGAGTTAACTGGTATTATGATTGCACTGCAGCAGAGAGGCGTACATATATGTACTGCAAAAGAAAGAGCAATTTCTTATCTTCTTTCCTTATAACAGTGTTCTCTTTTGATAGAATAGCACATATAATTGAACATGTTAAATGATAACATTTACAAACAATAATTAGGTGACACCTGCAATCAGCGAAAATTGCAAAGGGGACCCTGCTGAAGTAGAATAATTTGACAAAAAAGAGACCACAGGTGGCGTGAACTTAGTGTGACAGGAAGTGACTATACAAGGTGAAGAGGAAGGCAATGTAGCAGGTCTCACACCTCCTGCTGTCCATGGTGTTAATGTGTCACCGCGGCTAAGGCTCAGCATCATTTGCCATTATGTAAATGATTTTAAGGACACCAGAGCACATTTGTGAAATGTATTTGGTTTAGATGAAGAATTATTAAAAGAGCTACGTGCTGGGAAAAGCAGTCTTAAATCTATTACAGTGCCCAATCTTATTTTCACATTGTCTTTTTCAAATGTAGGTGTGCAATATGATATGTTTTTTTTTATATTAGCAGGGGTATACCTGTTAATAAAACTGCATTACTTTTTTGGTCTCATTTACTAAAAAATTGCCAGTGAAGGATTAGAAAACTGTTCTTGTTTGATTTATAATCTTCTAAATTAATGCAATGGATGGTGTCATAGTCTCGTTTTCCATAAATCAGCTGCATTTGTGTGTGAGGTGTTTTGTGGAATATCCACTCTCTAAACTTTAATTCAAAATAATCTTTCTGTTTCCCTGTCTCATCTGTTTCAAAGACTCATGGATTTGTCTTTGGTTTACTTAAATTTGGTTTGCTGTGGTGGTCCCTCTCCCCAGGCCACTTCATCTAGCTCTTGTGACAGTATCCTGTACTGGGTCTGCCCTGTGGCCTCCTCCCAGTGAGAGGTGCTCAGAACACCTTACCACGGAGATGCCCAGGATGAATCCTGAACAGATGGCCAAGCCACCTCATCTGGTTTCTGTTGATGAGTGCCACCGCCAATGCCACGACTACAAAGTCAATTATTGAACTATGCTGAGGGTGTCCTGGTGCCCAATGCACATATGAATCCTCTTATGCCAGAGCATAGTAGACAACTGCAGATGTCTAATCACGTGCATGAGGACAAAAAACAGTCAGGACCCACGTGTACCTCGACCCAAAAGTCGAGAAAGGCTACTCTCTCATCTACCAGTGTTAATCTCAATGTGAAGGTACAGAGCCCAAACTGTGTGTTTAGGTAAACTTGGCTACACCAAGTCAGAAATTCTCAACTTCACACACCAGGACAGGCTCCTTCACAACTAGAGTGACATTTTATGTCCTAAGAGCCAGCTTGTGAAGTTAGGGATCGAACGGCCAAGAAACCATCCTTTGGCTACCACTGAACTGTCTATGCACCTGACCTACTCGGCCATTCCAACAAGTGGTACTCGCCATCGAGTCCCACCTCCAGGCCTGGCTCCAGAGATTATTCCCGGTCTCTGCGTCCAGGTGAGGGAAAAAGAAGTGCATAGTTGGGACTCGTCATATGAGATCTTCTTTGTCATTCTGTGTCTGGTCCCTCATCATAGTTTCTAGGATTGTTAGAAAACACCACCCCTCAAAAAATCTCTTCTGTGACGTGATGTATTCATGTTAGAGTGAGAATAGCCCCTCTAGAGGGTTGTTCAAGAACCCAACACTAAGTCCGAATTATTCTTTTAAAGACCCTGCCTTAAGTGAATAAAGTTTTGTGAGAGCATTCCATTCCACTTGTCCATTGCCTGTTTCGCTGCTTTTGGGTCCATCCACGTTCCATGACCGAGCTAATCGTAACAAGGAGAGATGTTTGTAAATGACAGATATAGTCAGGGGCTAGTGCAAATGTGCTATTGAACATTGCCAGCAGGCCTCAGCCTTGGGATCAATGAAGTTTGAATAAAAGTCAATCATGTTTGCTCACAGTTTGTCTCAGGTATGTACAGATAAATACATTTCACTTGGACTTTGGTAACTTAAAATTTCTTTTGTATCCAGGGACAGAATTTTTCTATTGAGGCGTTCTGTAACTTAAATATTTCGTATGTTTCAGACGATCTACAAGAGGAGGGATTTATCATCTTAGAGAGTTGACTTAATGGATAATTTCCAGTGCTACATCAGGTTAATTATTCTTAGACCTGTGTATTGCACACATGACAACACATGAGACATCATCTTGTACAGTATTGAGTCCATTTGGTTTTTTGGTATTTAAATATTATTCAAATCAATACAAAATGTATAATCTGAAACTGATATTATTAAACTGGAAGTCCTTGTAAGTCCATTGCTTCAGGAAAGGGCTAATTCAAAAGATAACAAAAAAAAAATTCCATAGATCATTTCTTAAAACTTTGTAAACCATTCTTTAACTAAATTATCAAAAAAATACATCTAATTTTTATCCAAAAATAATGCACATTGCATTGCTGGGAATATTAAATTAAATATCTATTTATCTATATTATTTTTGGTTTAATCACCCATATAGAAAAATCATGCACCTTTTAGAAACCTAAACATTTTTATGTGTTGTCTTTATACTTTAGTTAGTGAGAAGAATTATATGAATCAGAGTATTTATAATGTGCTCATACACTATTATTTGATCCTGTCAAAAGAAGATAAAGAAGAAGTTTCCTGCTTCAAGGCATTCATAGTGATTCGATTGTTTTTTTCTTTATAGAGTTTATCACAATGCTACATTCCATGTTTACATGCATTAGGTACAACAATTCAATGAACTAAAATGAGGACTGTATTAGCACTTTGCCTTTACAGAATCAATCTAGCAATGTCAATAAAGGGTGCAATGCCTTGTAGGTGTTGGATTAAGCAATATGAAAAAAATGTTTTTGTGGATATCATTCCTAGTTCTGAAGAATTGCAGTATAGGTGGCTTTCCAAAATTTGGGTAAAGCCACAACATTAAAAAATATAAAAAGCACTTTAATGGAAGACTCCTTAAAAGCTTGCTCCTACTATTTAAGAATACTTAAAACTTGATGTATAATGATCTGAATTCCTTCTTCAGCTAATGTGTGTCAATATTATCCCTTTCTCTCCCACTGGCCACTGACATAAATAAAACATTTTAATGGCGCGTAAGATTGGCCCCGGCCTGACAAATTATGTTTCTCAGGTCCATGCCATAGGGGCTCATTGGTTGAGTTCTCTCAACCAGTCGTAGCCATCTGTGGCCACTCGTCACCTAGAAAACAGCCTGAGGCAACAAAGCATGAAAATAAAGTCAGCTGGTTCAGATTAACAATACTTTGATGTCCGGACTGAGCATTAGTTTTTCTATTCCTTTTTTTAATTTCCGAAAACAAAGATTATCTTTAAAATGCTGTACAATAACGTGAGGTAGCTCCTTGTGTGACAAATATCACTTATGTCTCTTGTCAGTCATATTGTAAAACAGACAGAGCTACAAAAGACCTCTACACCATTTCCCACTGGCTGCTTCACAGCTCAGAAAGGTTAAAAATGATGTAGACATGACTGAATGTGTGAGAAGGAGAAATAGAAAGGAAGAATAATAGAAAAGTTCATCAAAGAGCTCTTCAATTTTATGGAGCAGGATCCCAATGCTACCCCTGTATCCATTTCTTTACTTCTCTGCCTGTCCTAAATGCCTAAAACTTCCTCCTCAACTCTCATTCACCTCTTTATCAGCCTCTTTTCTCTTTCTCTCACTCCCACTCTTTCTCCTCCCTTTAAGCTCTGGCGCTTGTTCTTGTGTCCTGTTAGTGCATCTTGCTATGCTCGGCTTAAACAGGGAAGAATGTTCTATAATTAACAGGGTCACAAATAAATACTCACATTCCAACAAGGCAAATAATCCATTTGGAACCTTAAATTACCAAGTGACTTGTATTTCAACCTTGGATTGTGTCGAATGTTGCAGTTTATAAAATATATTCATTCATACATTCAACTTCTACACTGCCATCCTCAAAAGGGTTGCGGGGGTTGCTGGAGCCTAGACTGGTCGCCAGTCAGTCGAGAGACAAACGAGCATCCACACTGCCAATCATCTCACCACTAGCGGGAATTGAATACGTGCCCGCACCAAAGGCAGACGAGTGAATCTCTACACCACGAGGTGGCCACATATAAAATATACAATTGTGCAGTTTACATCAAATTGAAAGAAATACGGATCAAACGTGATAATGTTCTTCCCAACTTCACAATGGCGAGTTTGCGGCTACAAAGCCCAACTGTATAGTGCATTATAAATTGGATATCTATTGAATCTGCTATGCCTTTGAAAACTGAAACAGGGTAAGTGGAACTCACTTGATGTAGAAGTAAAATGAGTTGCAAGGTTAGTCATGAAAAAAGGTCTGAAGTTATTACAATATCCAATCATTTATTCCTTCTGCGGGGGCTCAGAGGTGCTTTAGCCTATCCCAGGGACTAATGGCTTGAGGCGGGATATATCCTTTACAGCCTTTCCTACTTAAATTCACACCTAGGAACAATTTAAACTTGAGTGTTGATTTACACAATCCTTGTGGTTTGCATTTAGCTTTCCTATTTCTATGGTATTCATAGCTGGTGGCCATCTAAGATAGGCTGAGCAGTGGTTAGAAACTTGATCTCAAAAAGTATATATTGCGCAGCATACTTTTCTTATTTTTTAAATACTCCCTGATACCAATGACATCATTTACCGATACGATACTGAGACATCAGTGCAACACTAATTAAGAAGTTACTTACTTGTGTAATGCGCTAGGTGGCAGTTTACTGCTTTTTTCCATCTGGCCATAGCAAGATGTCCTCGCTTCAGGGATGTCACCATACTCGTCCAACATGGCAGCTGCTGCTGATGTTATGATCCCCAAACCATCGCGCACACGAGCCTCAAGTGGATAATCCCAGTCATCATAGGAGACCGAAATCATTCCTGACGGGAACTCTTCTGGTGTTATCTCCGGGTTCCCAGTGGTCAGAGATGGTACGATCCAGATATAACCAAAACCTGTGAGGCCCAGAGAGCGAGCCTCCTCCAGGATGTAGAGAGCCTCATCTTTGGAGCAATAAAGCAAAACAACTGGAGACTGAACCTTCTTCAGCATTATCTGAGACCGGCTGTCTTCCTCCACTGCATCCAGGACGATGATATTCTGCAAGTCCCAGCCAACAAAACTGGAAAACATTGTAGCATTGAGTTATCAATTCAATGATAGCTCGTTTCTATCGGTCACCAAGGACCGTTAGGAGTAACCATTATAATTACATTAAACATTACTTTTAGAGATTCTATCAAAGTACATTGGTGTAATTAAGTGTTGAATGGGTTGCGGAAAGAAAAAGAAGAAGGGTTTATAAAAGAACCAATTTTTAAGCAAGTTCCAGACTGCACAAATGAGAAAAAAAAATTGCAATTTAAAATACTGCATCACAATTTCTGGAACAACTTAAGGCAGTACTGGTTTGAATGAAATTATTTTACTCCTTAATAAACATTTTACCAAAACCCAGAACATCATCAATCTACATAGATCAGATAATATAATTTTTACAATCTATCTCTCTAGAAAGTTATCTCAAGTGAGGGAGAAAAAGGGCTCATTAAACCCACAAGATAAGGCCAAATAGATCATTTATCCTCCTTATCTAATGGCTGAGGCACCTGATGGTGTAGCGGTTCACTTGCCTCACTTCGAGTTGGGCTCAATTCCCCTGCCCATTTAAAACATTTGTATCTTTGTAAAAAATCACTAACCTTAATAGTTCAATATTTTTAGGTAACCATTCAGTCAGACTCAGGTATTTAACATTCAAATTAAACCATATAAACGTAAAGATCACAATGGCCATTACTATTTTGACACTAAAACAAAGGGGAAAAAGCCTGTGCAAATATTGTATTGTGCAATATTAATCACGATCTATATTTTGACCAAAACATATTTGATTTGCAATCCACTTTTGCCATGGCATTAATCATTTCAGTAAGTTCACGTTCATTCAACCATTCATTTTCTGAACCGCTTTATCTTCACAAGGGTCATGGGTTGCTGGAGCCTCTCCCAGCTGACTTTGGACCAGAGGCAGAAGACACCATGTATCGGAGGCCAGCCAATCACGAGGCAAAGCAGACGGGCAAACACTCGCACTCACACCAATACCTCGGGCCAATTTAGAGTGTCCAATCAGCTTACCATGCATTTCTTTGAAATGTGAGTGGGAATCTGAGTATCTGGAGAAACCCCACACAGGCCTAGGAAGAACATACAAACTCCATACAAGTGGACCGACCTGGATTCGAACCCAGGACCTCAGAGCCGCGAGGCCAACGTGCTAACCATTCAAGCTGCCGGGCCGTGGATGTTCAAGTATGATGCATATTTAGCAATGCCTGAATGTTTCAAAATATCTAAGTTTCATTTCATATTTGCTGCTTAGAGTGCCATAGCATCTATCTGAGCTAGACTTGACTCACTTGGCTGACTGGACCATTTTATTTTCACTTGAGATGATACAGGATATATATCTTTATTGTGATTCCAATCGACTTAAACATATTTAATCATTCATTTTCTGAACCGCTTTATCCTCACTACGGTCGTGGGGGGTGCTGGAGCCTTGGATTGGTGGCCAGCTGATTGCAGGGCACGAGGAGACGTACAACCATTCACTCTCACACTCATACCTAGGCGAAATTTAGAGTGTCCAATCAGCCTACCATACATGTCTATGGAATGTGGGATGAAACTGGAGTACCCATAGAAATCCCAGGCAGGACCGGGAGATCATCGAAACTCCACACGGGTGGAGAGACCTGGATTTGAACCCAGGACCCCAGAGGTGTGAGGCTGACGGGCTAACCACAAGTTGCCAGTCCACCGACTTGAACACAACCAGCGGAATTTAGATCTTGGGAATTTCTCCAAAATCCTTTCCATCACTGTGTTTACAAGATCCACTAATCGGAGGCCGCCATATTCAAAAATGATATATATTTTTTTTATAATGACGTAGAATTGGCAGCCAGTGGCCAAGTGTTTAGCGTGTCAGCCTCAAAGTTCTGATGTCAAGGGTTTGATCCCAGGTGGATGCTTATGTACTTTGTGGACTTTGCATGTTCTCTCAGGGCTTGCACGCAGGCCCGGGGAGAACATGGAAAGTCCACCCAGGTGGACGTGATCTGAATTTTAACCTAGGACCCCAGAGCTGGCCGCCTGAATTAAAATACATTAAGAAATAATATAATTATAATAATATGCACAGAATTAGGAAACATGGATATTCATCTTCATTGTGACACATCACTTTCATATTTAAGATAATGGTATTACTCCTACCACTACTTTCTTATTATTTTTATAAAAAAATGTTTCTAGTAGGTGATATAGACAAAATAAATTAAATATGTTGAGACAATAGTACACTAACAATCGTTGTCTCAGAAATTCTGAATCGTTTATTTGACTTCCAGCTATTTATTATGGGCTGCTGTGCTGTAAAGCATTATGCTTCAGCATCAGTCAAAATGACCCAGAGGTGTGGAAGACAGCGAAGCTGCAGGAGTACTAAACCAAACTGTCATCCACATTAATTTGAAGAGTGCTGCTTAAGTCCTTGTGGGCTGCAATGTTTGAAACCAATATGAAGAGAGAAGATGAAACATCCAAGGCCAAACAGTAAGCGCAGTAAGTCGCCAAGCCAGTAAACAACCTCAGTCACTGCAGGGACATCTGCTGTGATGATGGATGCGATTACAAAAATGAAAGAATTATTCCAGATTTAAAACAGTTGGAACACACTTGACTGACTTTGGGGATTATACATATTTATAATATACATATAATAATTTATATTTATTTTATATATATATATATATATATATATATACACATATATATATATATATATATATATATATATATATATATATATATATATATATATATATATATATATATATATATATATATATATATATATATATATATATATATATATATATATATATATATATATATATATATATATATATATATATATATATATATATATATATATATATATATATATATATATATATATATATATATATATATATATATATATATATATATACACATATATATATATATATATATATATATATATATATATATATATATATATATATATATATATATATATATATCCATATATCCATATCCATATCCATATCCATATCCATATACATATACATATACATATATATATATATATATATATATATATATATATATATATATATATATATATATATATATATATATATATATATATATATATATATATATATATATATATATATATATATATATATATATATATATATATATATATATATATATATATATATATATATATATATATATATATATATATATATATATATATATATATATATATATATATATATATATATATATATATATATATATATATATATATATATATATATATATATATATATAGCAAACCATCTAATAGTGTGCCTTTTAGCTTTCAGAAGTTTATTTTTTCTTTCTGAACAAAAATTATTCACTAATTAAAACAGATGTCAATGCACTGTTTCCAGATTTTAATGTATATAAACATTTAGAATGCTTTAAAAACAAAACCAGCATTAAATATTTCAAGTCACTCTGGCAGTCGTCTAATTTGCTGAACCTCTATGTGTTTATTAGCTGGATTGAATATGCATTACGCAAATGCAATGGAGATGAGCTAATGCTTATGCAGATTATGTGAAAGTGTTGAATTCTGGTAGGAAATTGCATCTAGGGCACACTCTGTGGCAATGTACTTAGAATAGTCGAGTGTATGTTCTCTACTTTTAGGTAGACAGTGGCATGCAACCATTTTGTCAGACTTGTTTTGTCCGGGCCTTTTACTGCTTTTCACTGTTTATAATGCAGTGCAATAGTAACTTAAACCTAAATCATTTTTTCATAAACCTCATAGCTCTGTTGCTACAATGATGTATTGCCTCTAGCACAACTACAATTGTCTTTCGGTCACGGCATTCTTCTGACTTACTAGCCAGGCATGACCAATGTAAGAGTTGGAATTAAATGTTGGTTATGGATGCTTGGTTGGTCAAGCCTGAAGACTTGAGCGCAGTGAGGTGCCTGTAATGAGACGACTATAAACTGGTCTCTTGCGAGCTGGGGTCAATAATGTGTGCACAAAGATATGAGTTCATTAGTTTAAATGTTATTTAAGATGCCTTTAACTGTACACCTCAATTGGAATGCATGAAAAATGAAGTTGTTGTAGGTTAATATAAATGTGGCGACATTACTACTAGCATGTGTACTTTATCTTCAAATAGTTGTTGGTGGGATTGATATAAAAAATAATTTAAATAATGCTACAGCAATGTATGTATACCGTATTTTCACGACTATAAGGCACACTGCATTATAAGGCGCACCCTCAATGAATGACATTTTTCCCATATATAAGGCGCACTGGATTATAAGGCTCACCCTCAATGAATGACACATTTTATTTTTTTCCATATATAAGGCGCACTGGATAATAAGGTGCACTGCCTATTTTGGAGAAAAATCTAAGACTTATGTACGCCTTATAGTCGTGAAAATACAGTACTTTTTTTTTTAGGATTTTTTGTTTTTATTCTGCATGGACGCCACTATTGGTTGAAGTACTATTGTTTATTCAATATATTTTTTTGCATCTATCAGTGTCAGTACAGATTTTGTTGTTTTCCAGCCTTATTCTATTTCAAGCTTGACTATAGAAGCTAAATACCGTATTTTCCATATATAAGGCGCACCACATTATAAGGCGCATCGCACTATAAGGCGCACCCTCAATGAATGGCATATTTTATTGTTTTTTTCCATATATAAGGCACACTGGATTATAAGGCACCCTGTCTATTTTGGAGAAAATTTAAGACTTTTAAGTGAGCCTTATAGTCGTGAAAATACGGTAACCTAAAACAGATGTATCTCAAAGTTTAAATGACTACCAGATATTTTTAATAATAATATTCCACAAATTCAGGAAAAAAATATGTGAGTTATACCTATTGTCTACAGTTGTCTTTAGTATGTTGATGAATTCCTGGTAGCCGGGGAATTTTGATGTAACAATAGAGAAGATGTGCCAGTCGTACTCCTCCATAATGTTCAGCATCAGCAGAGCCTCCTGCTGGATGGAAGCACCAAACTGAAAGAACGTTGACTTCACATCCTGAAATAGGGAAGAAAGACAGGAATGTAAGTTGTTTGATCCTAAAACTCTGTTACATAATTTTATATCATTCAGGTTAACAAAAAAAATCGTACTCTAAACAATTGGACCTGTACTTGCACATTTTCACACATATACGCTCGCATTAAAGGCAATCCAGTGTGCATGGCAACACACTCTATGGCTGCGGGGCTGTTAATAATTCAATTAAACCCAAATTGGATTGACACAGCGCACACAAGCTCCAGAACTCTAGCTGGCCAAGTTCATGGAAAACAGGGTTACAATCATATTGTGCTGACTTTATTGCCCATTTTCATTTATTCAAACTTCTATTGGAGAGCATTGACAAGCACCACTGCTGCTGGCAAACAAATTAACTTCTTTCATGTCAGCAAATTTACACCAAATGAATCATGAGGTAAAATGAAAACAAAAACAGAATAGAATTATAGGAGTGCAGAATACGTTGCTTAGGGGTAAAAACGTCTGGGTAACTGCTTATATCATCGGATTTAGGATACAAAGCTTACGATAATGATTACCTCACAATGTAGTGATACAACAAGTATTGATCATGAAAACAGCTGACATGTTTATTTTTAGTCGCGGACAATCTGTCAACAAATGTTGTCTTCCTCACAGACTACAAAAATATGATGTGCGAAATTTCTGTGAATAAATACAGTGACCCAATATTATTGTATTATTATTTCTGACCTCATAATAATGGCACATAGGCCCTGTCGTCATCATCAACAACAAAAAGCCTACTTGTCATCACACCCAGAAACTGCGCGTGACGAAATTGGTAGTGCTTCCCCATAAGGTGCGTTTACTCGGCAAAAGACCTAAATAAGTGATAGTCATTGTATGCAATTGACAACGGCAGACGTCTATTTCATTGAAACTAGGAAGACTGACTTTGAATCCTCATGTTTGAGTTCCATGGATACAAATTTGTTCATTGGTCCTACCCAGTCAAAAATAATTGGACACCTAATGAATGGTAACCATTGAATTAGCATAGGCACTATTTTAGTAGTATATGACATTACCGTGCATGTTTTGGGGATGAGCGAGGATACTCGAGCATCCGGAGAAAATCCACGCAAGTCCATGGAGAACATGAAAACTTTACACAGTAAGGACAAACCCTGGATCAAACCCTCGATCCCAGAACTCTGAGGCTGACGCACTCATCACTCGTCACCCGGGCCGCTACCAAACAGTCATGATTCTATGTAATGTTTGCTAAGGTTCATCAGGTTGGATGACCCGATGGGGCAGTGGTTTTTCCTCCTCAGTTCATTGCAGGCAGTCAGCGTTCGATTCCCACTCGGTGCAAATGTAATTGTGAGCTTGAGTTGGTTGTCCATTTCATTGTGCCCTCTATTGGCTGGAGTCCAATTCTTGGCATCCCCGTCTCCTGGCCGTGGTTAGCTGGGATATGCTCCAACACCCCCCGCCACCCTTGTTTGGATCAGTAGTACAGAAGATGGATGGATCAATCTATAGGTTTATTTATTCGTATGTATGTATACACAACAAACAATTACAACTTCTACACACCAAACACAAGTAGTACTTGCAATATTGTTACCTATATGATATTTTAAATATTGTGACACACACCATGGGAAATTGACGCAGGTAGGAGATATAAATAGCAGTTCTTATATCCTCTGCTGCCGAAAGCATTCAGCATTGTCTGGTTTTAAGCACCACACTCTCGTCATTAAAGACTAAGAACCCTGTCCCTACTGTAGTAAAGGGATGTTTTATACTTTACAGTTGCACCGGTGGCATAAACAATGTGTTACATGCTGAGCTCTGAAGCCCGGGAGGGTCTACTGATGGAGAGACTCAATGACGTGACAAAAAAAAAAACCCACTGTGGCACATTTCTAAATATAACCAGACAAGGATGGAAATAGCTGCAGCAAAACAATAGGGATGGAAATTTCTGAGAGGGGGCCAAAAGGAGCTAAAATGCCAAATGGACCACCGTCCTCAAAGCCAGATAATAAAAAAACAACATGAAGTTTAAATGATCATTTAAAAACAGAAATGAATCATTCTAAAATAATGTTTGTTTTGAATGATCCTCTTCAAACCAATTCACAAATGGTTTCAAGATTTAGACTGAGGTAACACAATTCTAATTCAAGAAAACAGAATTAACCTCCCAACAAAATAAGTCAAAAAGGCATGTAAGCATTCCAAATTTCCAACATTATTATTTAGCACACAAAATACAATACCTTATTAAATTCTTACACCCAAATATAGACCAACAATCATGGCTGGTAGACTGGAACAATGTAGGACTGCCCATCCTCCCATTTATCAATTCCAATGTCAGGAAACACACCTGCTTCCAATACAATTTGTGATACAATGACGTTGATTTCATAAAATAGCAAACACTTTTCAAGGCAGGGGTCAGGAATTAAAATATAATAAAATTGTTAACGACAAAAAATACTAAATACTATTTCCAAACCAACAATGCTCCTTTTTTTTCACTGTCGCTTCTTCACATACTTGATTCTCTTCCGCTTATCTAAGATCAGTCCAGCCCTTCTGGGAGCTCCCCACTGTGTCCTGGGTTGTCATTATGGCCTCCTCATGATGGGAGGTGCCCAGAACACTTCACCTGAGAGATGTCCATGAGGCATCCTAATCAGATGCCCAAGCCAACTCATCTGGCTTCTCTCGAAGTGGAGGAGCAGCAGCTCTACTCCAAGCCATTCCCAGATGACCGAGCTTCTCGCCTTATCTATAAGGTAGAGTCCAGCCACCCAGTGGAAGAAACTAATTTCAGCCGCTTATGTCCGGGACCCACAGCTCATGACCATAAATTAGATTAATCGATAAATAGAGAGCTTCACTTTTTTGCTCAACTCCTGCACCACGCCGGGATGATGCAGAGTCAGCATCACTGCAGACACTGCACCAATCCCCCTGTCAATCTCCCGCTCCATTACTACTATGAAACTACCCATTCTCATTTTCTGAACTGCTTTATCCTCATTAAGGTCGTGGGGGGTGCTGGAGCTTATCCCAGCTGACATCAGGCCAGAGGCAGGGGACACTCTAAATCGAAGGCCAGCTGATACCTAGGGGCAATTTAGAGTGTCCAATCAGCCTAACATGCATGATTTAGGAATGTGGGAGGAAACCGGAGTATCTAGAGAAAACCCACACAGGCCCGAGGAGAACATGAAAACTCCGCACAGGTGGACCGACCTGGATTTGACTGATTTATAGTGTAAATAATTGAATGTATTGACCTATGTTTTCTCAAAAAATATATGTATTAACTAAAACTATTAACTATAAATATCTTTATTAAATATTTTTATTATGTCTTTATCAACCCATTGTACACAAAAACCTCGCTTTCCTACTCCTCTGTTTGCATCCTCCTTTTACCTCCATCAACACTCAATCTTACTGCATAATTCTTTGGTAGATTACAATAAAATGATCTTCTAAAACAATTCACTAAAAACTTGAATTAAATGGGTTAACACATTGTGAATCAGCAAAGAGTTAATGCATAAATGCGTATGCAAAGTTTCCTGAAACATTTGATGTGTTGCCGAGAACAAATAATCCTTTGGCCCTAAATTTTTAAACAAAGTACAAACACGCATACATTAATACAACAAGTGACATCAAAGTCGCCTATTTTTAGTCGGAAACTTCCATGGCCAAGACACGCTTGAATATGAAAATTCTTGACTCACAGTGTTGAGCACAGAGGAAGCATTGTTTATTAGTGTGTGTGTATGTATATGTTTTTGTGTATTAGTGTGTGATTGCTGTGGTTTCTCTGTCAGGACTTTTTAACAAGCAGCCGAGACCCCACAGGGAAACATTGACAAAATAACAGCATCCCTCTCTCTCCATCTCGTCTCCTATCTTTGCGTTTGCCTTGTTCTTCCAGTCTAATAAGTCCAATATCTTCCTCCTAGTCTCTTCCTTTACGTATTCTCTATTAAATTTACTATCCAGGAGATATTTTTCTCCCTTCCTTTCCCTCGAGCTTCACAGCAAATTCCCACCCACTCCAAATCTATCCGGTTAAGGCCAGTGCTGCCTTCCTCTTTCTTAAATACATTTTTATCTTGAGAATTCAGAAGGTTCATTCATTCATTCAGAAAACCTATGTAAGCTCGGGGAGAATATGCAAACTCCACACAAGTGGACCGACCTAGATTTGATTCCAGGACCCCCAGAGTTGCGACTCTTTAAATACTATTTGACGTAATGGCTCCTATGCCAACGTTGTGCGTTCATAGAGCCAGTGAGGTGTTGGATAATAGGAAACCAACTCCAGCACGACAATATATCATGAAAAAATATTGGATAGAGAAAGTGTTTGTAGTGTTGCTTGTGTCAATTACGCTAAACCATGCATAGATGTTGTAAGTGAGGTAAGTGCCGAAGTCCAGAAAGAGTAATCAAGAGAAACACTTTTAGATACAACTATGTAACTGGACTTCTAATTGGCTAGATATTTTGTAAACTGACCAGCTTTTTGGTATCACTGAAAAATAATTTGTCATTTGATTTGTAACCCAAAAATTTCACATGCATTTGTAATTAGAGGTACCACTGTAGTTGCTTACTAAAGATAAGTCTAAAATATTGAGACTCTTTCAATTGAATGGCGAAAAACATCCAACACACAAGCACGCAATCTCAAGTGTGATTAACTGACAGTTAATGTTAAGTCGACATCCAATGAGTGTAATTTACCTTAGACCTGTATATTTCAGCAACATTTCTGTTAAAAGAAAGAGCAAACACATATGTGCCCAGGCTGTAGTGAACATAATGTGGAACTTATTATTTTTTATGTAATAAAGAAATAGTATGCATGGATCTGAATACTCTGCTCAGACGAATGCTTGTTTGCACGTCTATTAATAAAAGAAAAAAACAACATGTTACATTAACACACCAGCAGAGGATACCCACATTTTTTTTTTGCTTCGGACAATTTCACACTGACATTTTTTTTGACAGACCTGCATTAAAGAAAATCAAAACTAAAACAAAAGACAACGAATTGAATGAGTAAAGAAGCTATAGTGGGACTTCTGTGTATGTTTCTCTTCAACAAATCTCTTTAATACATGTTTTTTTTGTTAGAAACAAAAATCTCCAAAGGCTTGTTTTTAAAGACTGACTCCTTCTATTTGCAAGTCAGCATTGAAAACAAATGCAAAAAAACAAAGACCACTAGCACTGATATAATCCGCCAAATAAATATCACAGTTCAAACACTTTAACTGCTGACCCAGATTGCCTCTTTGACCATTTAGTGAAGTATATCTGATTTTTCTGTCTGTGTAGCCGTGAACTATTGTTTGTGTTCCTGCTTTACAGTACAATATTAAAATCCATTATATATTTAACTTTGTAGTCAGACAAAAATAGACATCCATTCATATGGTTCTTAACGCTAAATTAAATTATTTAAATGAGTTTATAGCAAGTAGATTTCCAATTTATATTAATTTTTAAGTGGGAGTGTGGCCCTGATTGTATGTTAATTTGCCACCAGCTTCCAATTTCAAACAGATTGGCTGTCTCTCGCTGTAAATGAATGACAATGTTGACAAAGCAAGCATCGTGAGACTCTAGTACAATAAATAATTGGGAGAAAAAAAACAACAACATTTTATAGCTTTCTGGGAAGCTATTTTGAGTGGTGTGTTCTCTCACTCCATCTAAACTTCAAGTGCAATATGATGTTTAACCTCCCCAGGGTGTTTGACTTACTAAATCCTTTGACAAGCAGGTGGAAAAGTTCTTAAATCTACTGCAGAGTGCATACAAAAACATATTACACTGTGCTCACATATTTTAGGGATGTTCCCACAAAGTATGCATCCATCATGACGGTGTAATAGTTTACAGTTGAAATTTGTAAGGTCGATAAAATGTACATTATTTCACACAACGTATTGCACCAGTGCGGCACTAAAATTATTTTTTCGTTATTGAGGAATGGCTTGCCTATGATGCAGAATTTACTTTACCAAAGACAATGCATAGGGTCGTTAAAAAAAACAGTACTTCTTAAGTTAATGATATATATTGAATCATGAGGTGTCCAATCATTTTAATGCGAAATGAAGGTTTGTTCATTCACTGTCATCCCTCACACTTCAAATGGATTACTGCCAATGGAAGCCAATGTGGTTAAAAAAATAAACACATTTTCCACTGGCCCAGATGCAACCTCCCAACAATTTGTTCATCACTAATAAACTTTCAACCCATTTGAAGTGGAACGGTGAAAGTGAACGAATGTCCGCTACTAGCGTCATCACTGGCAGACAATAAGTTCAGCAGTGTCTGACCTAGCCATGATAGCATTTTCTTTACAATATGCAAGTGAGTATGCAGAAAAACAGTAATAAACGAAAATAACATTTAAGATAATATAACTGTAAATGTGTAAAAACATGGTATACACAACATGATGCATGCATGCATGCGTATGTGTATGTATATATGTGCTTCTATATATGTATATATATATGTATATATATATATATATATATATATATATATATATATATATATATATATATATATATATATATATATATATATATATATATATATATATATATATTTTTTTTTTTTCCAGCAACATGGTTACTTATTTATATATTTATTCATGTATTTATTTATTAACTTATTACCTATCTATTAATGTCTAAAATGCCTTTCCTATTTCTGCATCTTCACCCTCTTGCTACAGCGACAACAGAATTTCCCGAATACGGGATGAATGAAGTTATCAAAAAAATCCAAATGAATACTCTATTCAGTCTATTGGCATCAGACCGGTGTCAGAATCAGTATCGGAAAACAAAAGTGGCATCAGAGTCATACTATCTCTGTGTTTAATACTTATATAGATCTGTTTACTACAGTATGATTTATGGTGTGTCCTGCATATGGTGTGAATGAAACAGAACAGTCAGTCAAAGATGCGATCAGGTATTGATTAATTTTCAAAGGTTATACTGTGAAGGAATGGTTCACACGACTTCTACTCAATAGCTAAGTATGAATCTCACTTTGGACATTCTTGTGTGGAATGTGCATGTTCTCTCCATGCTTCGAAGCTCCTTTAGCAGTAGACTGCGGTACCCTCACTGCAGGAAGGAGCGCTTCCGCAGATCCTTCCTCCCATCAACTGTCAGGCTCTTTAACTTAAAAAAGGCTGTGGGTTAGGACCTCCTGAATTCGGATACAGTATAGATGTGCTTCTATATATATGTATGTGTATGTATATATATATATATCTCAGCAACACAGTTACCTATTTATATATTTATTCATGTATTTATTTATTAACTTACTATTAAGTACCTATTTGTGTATAATGCCTTTCCTATTCCTGCATCCTCACCCTCTTCCTACTGCAACAAAGAAATTTCCTGATTACGGGATGAATAAAGTTATCCAATCCAATCCAATCCAATCCAATGCTTATGTGGGCTTTCACTAAATTCCAAAAATATGGTATGAGTTCATTATTAATGCAAAGTCATTTGACATGCTATACAGGTCATTTCTGACCCTGAGCATGAAAAACTGTTTAAAAAAGGGTTGTATGTAGTATTTATGGCTGGATGGGTGAATGGAAGACTAATTATAATCATTTGTCGGTCATCTTTATGAAAGTTGTCAATTTGCCAGCAGCATCAGAAGCAGCCACAGCGACAATCATAATTATTCTCTTCATTTTAGCTGTTTTAACACTCTTGCTTTCCTAATCTCATCCTCCAGCAATGCCTCCTTTTGCCTGCTGCTTCTTTTTTCGCTGCCTTGCTTTAAGGTTTCTTGTCCTAGTTTCCTTTCTGCTTTGTACCCAATTATCAATTCCCACTTCTTCACTATTGCTCTCTGTGCAAGTTTTTCTCCTACCTAATCCTTCAAAGCACATCTAAAATATTTCATGAATAATATAAATGATGGAAATAAACTGTATCATCAAAACAAAATGAAAGAGAAATGTATACGTGTAACAAAGGTTAACGGGTGCCTGCTTCTATTTTTTTAATGAATCATATTTAGTCATTCTAATAATAATTGAACATATGTCCTGTCGTCATCATCAACAACAAAAACCTACTTGTCATCACACCCAGAAACTGCGTATGACGAAAAGCCTAAGTTTAATGCAGTATAAAAAAAGCCAACTATAAAAATAGTGTACATTTATCTTGAAAAAGAACGAATTACTTACAAATTTAGTGTGTATTGACAAATGACATTTGACAAGAATAGTACATGTCCCATTGTAAGTACATGTGAAAAGACTTATACATGGCAAAGTACATACCACCCCAATCATATGACAATGTTCCTTCCAATTTAAAATACAAACAACTTGGGTTAAATCAATATCGCATACTATGCTGATAGCACAAATGCATCAGTCAGCTGTTATGGCCATCTCTAACTATGCTGACAGTATCAGTGATTCATCAGTACAGCCAGTGACAGCAACACGCTGACGTGGAAAGACCTACTTTCTAAGGGACGCAAACATTGCTGGGTGGAGGGGTTGGGGTTGCAAATGGGATGCCTGAAACAATGGCTGGGAGATAGATGTGGAAAAGAGAAAAGAACAATGTCAATGAGTGAGAGGATAAGAATCATCCAATAGGGAAATAAGACCATAGAAAGAATGTACAAGTTGTGTCACAGACTACAGTAATACAATAATTATACAAAGTAGTTTAGCAAGAAATATATTCATTACTGATCGTAATTTCACAAGATGAGATGAAGTCATCTGCCACTTTATTTGGTATTTTTACAGTTTTAGGGTATTCAATGCTGTATTAAAAAATGTTCAATTAATGACCATCTCCTTACTTGTTTAATTCTTTTGGTGGTATTTACTATGTACTATGTACTATGTACTATTTACTATGTACTTAAAAATATGCTAGTTAAAACGGGTTGCAATTATTGATTCTGCTATTGCGTTAATGATTATTAATTTTCTTTCCGTGAACTGAAATAAATGTATCATACAACTTGCCTGCAGTAGCAGACAAGTTGATGATTCTGCTTCTAATAGTAGTTTACTTTATCTTATATTGTACCCAGTTAAACACATCAGCAAGATATCACATAAGCATGACAAAGCAGGAAGTACTGTATATTAATCAACTCAAATATTACCCGGTAAATAAAGTGTGCAAATTAGCATGTTCTGCCCTCTGCAGGCCTAGACACTAAATCTCTATCCATCCAAACGTAATGCTTGTTCACCACTGATGCTGCAATGAGTAAGGGACAGAAGGATTGAAAGTGTGGTGTTTTTCCATCCAGATCTATGCAGTAATGCAAGCACACTAGTTTTCCTTACATTAACAAAGTGCACTGTAATGGCTCCTTCTTGAACACCATCATCATTTCTAAACTTTCCCATTTCCCATCTGATTAGATGCCAAGAGAGCCAGCAGAGTAATTGGCGGCTTTCATTGGACAAACTGGAGGATGGCACTCAAGGGAGTTCTTCAGCCCAATAATCTTAACAAAGCGCACACTTTTAAACACAAACAAACTCTAGTCCAGAAGGGTACATAAAAGTGTAATTAACATCAGTTCTTTTTGACAAAAGCGGTATGATGTGACTCGAACCCTCAACCCCAGAACTGTGAGGAAAAGTGCTAACCACAGGTTCACTGTGCCACCCAGTTTAGGAAATTATTTTTATTTAGAATAAGACGTCTTTCATTTCCTTTTAGCTTGCTGTTTGGTGTATGGATATCCCTCTCTGGTTACACTGACAATTTTTTTTCAAGATCTTCAGGTCTATGGTCAACTCCCTCTAAGCAAAAAAATACACCTGTTTCACATTTCCTAAGCATCAAACAATCCAGTTGTTCATATATACAGTATTCAATTATTTCCTAACAGCTGACATGTTAGCCTTATTTTTTCTGGATTTAGAAGCCTTATTATATATTTTTAGGATTATGTTAATTTATGGATTAAATAGCAGTTTTAACAACACTTCTTTTCCATGGTAAAATTGTTTATGCATATAGATGTACTTTTTATAGGATCTTTCATTTTGGCATCCACTTGTTTAAGGGGCCATAAGAAATTGAACGAAATGACGAATTGTAACTCAAATCGTCACCTTGAAATGGATTCATGCATATTTTTTTCACAATTAATAACAGCCTGAAGAAGTCATGAACCTACTTCACGCATCATATTAAACAATATAGCTTTTAGGCATTTGGATATGTATGAGCAATTGATATTACCCAAAACACTTGAGCTTTATCTTGCTCCATTTCTGTAGGCACAATATCAATAAAAGCAAAAAACACATTTCCATTGAAAGGCATAAATTACCAATGTCGAGCAGACAGTTTTCGAATAGCTTTTAGTAATGTGAGAGGTAGTTCATACAAGCTCTAGCCCAGGCATGGGCAAACTACGGCCCGTGGGCCACATCCGTCCCGAGAGGCGTTTTAATCTGGCCCGCCGACGTTGTCCAAATAATTGTGGCATGAATCTAGGAAAACTAGATATAGCTAGATATAGCGAAAGTGAACTGTGTCTAAATTTGCACATTGTGTGTGTGTTCTTTTTCCTTGTGTGTGCTGTCTGGGTGATATGCGCATCTCACCTCTTGTCCCTCCTGGCTTCCCTTTCCTTTCATATCCAGCTGTGTGTATTTTTTGATTAGAACCATTGTTTGGGTATTTAAACACGAGTGTTTGGTGACATTTTTGCGGGACTATTACCTCGTGTACCTTGTTTTTCCCCGTCCACGTGAGTCATGTTTTGCCTCTTCGACAGTGAGCGTCCTCCACGTTCAGTTTTGATTTGGATAACTTTGTCCCAGTTTTTGTATTGACAATTGTTGCATTAAAAATCCTGAATTGTGCATCCGTACTTCCGTGGCCTTTTTTTTCCTGCCTTCCCATCTTGGGTTCTGTCCTCGCTGCGCACTCAAGGCAGTCATGACACATGATGAGTCACTTATTTATGGGCTCCTCAGCCAACGGTTCTTCACTTTTGTGTGTATTTGTATGCATTATGTATCTTGTTCTGAGAATGAATTATTGCCCTGTTTTATTACTCAAGGGGTCTGATTGCATCCCTTGTGAAAAGTTCAATTGGGGACATCCAAAAAAAGTTCTTTAATTCTCATTCATTCATTCGTTTCTTCACTAGGGTTACGGGGGGCGCTGGAGCCTATGCCAGCTGCCTTTGGGCCAGAGGCTCACCGAAAAATGGTGGCTGGCTCATCGTAAGGCATGAGGGGACAGATAACCATTCACACTAAGACTCATACCTAGAGTGTCAGGACCAGCCTAGCATGCATGTTTTTGGAATGTGGGAGGAAACCGGAGTATCTGTTTTATACAAAATGTATTTTGCTTCCATTCATTCAAGCCTAGATTTCCCTCTCCCCAGCCACTTCATCCACCTCTCCAGGGAGGATCCCAGATGTTTCCAGGCTATGCAGGGCTCAGAGAAATATATCTTTAAATGAAACTAATTATAAAAATCAAGATTATGATTGTGTGAATAAAGATCTGTATTGGTGAGTCAGATGTGTAGAAGTAAAACACAGGTGCAATAGAAGTAATAAAGGCTAGTAATTCACATGTGTTATTTTCACTATAGAATTGAACCAAGCACACAATGACAAACAGATTTAACAGTCCACATTTTGGGAAATTATGAAATGCTTCCATTTTGCCATGACAGCACATGGTCTCACAAATTGCAGCAACCATTCTCCACCGATGTCTGCAGGCTTAAAACGCCACACGCAATCGTATTTCAGCATGCAATGAGAAATCATTCTCACACACTAGAATAGACTTGCCTAAAATGAAGTATCATGCCGTTTTCACACCATGAATTTTAGTCAAGAAATTATTTAGCAGATAAAATATACAACAAATGCAAAGCAAAAACTGGAATTGAGGTAAGGAATTTGAGAACTGATGTTGTCATGATAGATTTGTATAAAAGGTGTCTATAACCAGAATCTACCACTGAATGTTTTGGCCCTTCAAATTGTAAGAACATGTGTGATCTCTGTATTGATACGCCCTGGCCATCGTCATCCACCTGGATGAGAAAAGATTGACCCCTTTAATTCAAACTGGTACTCAGCTCTTTTTTCTCCAGGAATCTAAATTTTGGTATTGTATTACTATTAGGTATGTTAGAATATATCGATATGGTAATATATAGGGATACTCTGTATCCCGATAGGTCATTTTTAAAGGATTGCATTGTTTAATAAAGGAGACAACACAACAACCAACATATGCACTAGAAGTGTGACTGTGTTCACATGCTGGCTTCTAACTCAGTTTGACTTGGAATACTGACTGATAAAATGTTTAATATTCACTCATGCCAGTCAAAATTGATTGAAAGTCAAGACAGTGAAACATCCAGTGTTCCTAGTTTAAATAAATTGTACCTGTATCCCCTTCAATGTCATGCAATAACTTAAAGTAAAATAAAAAACTTAAATAAAATAAAATAAAATGAACAAATCCCCCAAAAATATTGAGTGTCCCTAATCAGTGTATATTTCCTTTTTTTATTCATTCAAATCTCATTTTCAACTCTGCATATGCTTGTCAGGGTTGCGAGCTGCTAGAGTCTATCCCTTTTTACTTTGGGCGAAAAGCAGACTAGACCCTAGACTGGATACCAGTCAGTTGCAGGGCACAAAAAGATATCCATTCACACTCATAATCAAACTACCACTGAGTGGGTATCAGTTCGATGCTGCTTGGGCCAAAGTCAGGCGAAATAACCACTGCACCACAAGGCGGTCCATTTAAATCTCATTAATTTAATTTATATTATATTATTTTTATTAATGGGTTAGGGTTAGGGTATATATATATTTATAATATACAAATAAATAACCCAAAATTAATTGAACTAAAACATGGGCATTTAAAGTGAGTCATCCCAGTTTAATTGAAATGGATCCATGTCATTAGTTAAGTGTAGTTAAGTAATATTTGCAAAACAAAATTTAACTTTCTTTTCTTATGCCATTATGCAGTTTCTATAACAAGTTGTCATTCGGTAAGAGTTGTAAGTGGTTGCATAATGTGTGGTCTATGAATGTACCTTCTTCACATGCAACTGACATATAACAAAGATTTTTACATTTGGAATACCAATAATGCTCTGCTCCTGAGAAATACAATTTACTGGACTTCCTATCCTAATTTTGAATCGTGGTGTTATCTTTTATACCGGTGATTTAAGAAAACTCGCTCGGGAGGATATTTTTTAATTAAAAACAAAAACAGCTCACAGTAGAATGTGGTGGATAAATGGTGCAAAGCAAAACTGGTAAACCTGACATTAGTGATCACTAGAGTGAAAAACACTGATTGTGCATCCAAAATTGTTTATGTTCATGTGTGTCAGTCTCATTTTGTCCTGTTGCTTGTTTTATTGCTTGTTCTCTCCCCCTATTGCTTCTTCCACATTTGCCCCCTCCTCTGGTTCGCACGCTCCCACTGCAGTACAGTCTTTATCCTATTACCGCCTCTTTGCTTCTGTGGAGCACATTCGCTTGTCGACACAATGAAAACTGGCAGGATACTTTACTTGGCACACTCCACTCAGATTCTCCCTCTTAGCCTTCCCTCATTTGTCTCTTCACTCTTGAGCCTTTTTCCGTTTGCTTTTCTCAAGAATGCCTCACCATGGCAAGTTTGATTCTACTTTCACTGTTCTCACAGTTTTTTTTTTCCTGTTACTCACTGATACAACAAATTTTTGCCAAAACCACTTGTAAGAACTATCCCTTGCTGAGCATATATTCCATGGCTCCATGCTAAGGGTTAGAGACTCAAAAAGCCTCCTCATGTCATTGTAGAGATTAGCTACGCTACACCCTTCAACCAATCAGTTCCTCTCAGGGTATTTAACCAGTTGGTGAGGTTAATTAATTTGAATGTAGGAAGAAATAATTCTTATCAGATGCACAGAGCCCCTGAAGTGACACCCCTGATGCACAATGTCTTGATTTGAGCACTTTTCACTAAACTTCTCCTCATCTGATTATATAATATTCTTTGGTTTTCATGCTTATAATCAAAAGGCGATAAAGACTTAAAGCATGGCCAGTGATGCAATCATTTTGTCCAAGTGGTCTATTTTAGTTATGGATGCTGGTTCGCCTGCCAAACAATGATATAGACACAGATTGCCATGACAACTAATCAGTAAAGTGCCTAAAGTAATAAAAAATAATGATGAAAAAATGATTTTGGCACTCTCGGTCAACTTTTTTTTACCAAAATGTAAATTATTATTTGTTTATTTTCTTCATTCTTATACTGTGTTTGATTCAAAGCCACATAGAAGTGGATTATATAAACAGTATTTGTGACATTATTGTATTTCTAGTATTGTTTTAATATATTTGTAAGTATATTTCTAAATTATGAAAAAGTTAATACAAAATACATTAATGAAATTAAAATTAATAAAACAGAAATACAATCCAGTTATGAGCAAATGCAATGTACTTCTTTCAACTCATTTTCTGAACTGCTTTATCCTCATTAGAGTCGTGAGAGGTGCTGGAGTCTATCCCAGCTGACTTCGGGCCAGAGGCGGGGGACATCCTGAATTGATGGCCAGCCAATCGCAGGGCACAAGAAGACAAACAACCATTCACACTCTTACCTAGGGGCAATTTAGAGGGTCCTATCAGTCTACCTACCATCCATGTCTTTGGAATGTGAGAGGAGTACCCACAAAAAACCCACTCAGCCCCCAGAAGAATATGCAAACTCCACACTGGTGGACCAATCTGGATTTGAACCCAGGTCCAAGTGATAACCACTCGGCCCACCGGGCCACCGGCAGAAACCATATTAAAACACAACCAAACAATAATCGCTAATTTCCAATTGTGAAACATTTTTGAAAAAAAGTCCAGGGAGCCATTAGGGCAATGCTAAAGAGTCTCATGCGGATCCAGACTTTAGGGTTGCCGACCCCCCGGTCTATATAAACCTTAGTCTTAATCACCCCATTGTCGGATCGTCTGCTATGTTCTGGTCTTGCCTGCTCTGCCATGTACACCCATTTCCTCATCCTAGGTTTTGCTTTTTAGTTATTTTTTTAACTTTTTTTCACCTTTCCACATTTTTTTTTAAATAATTTCTTGGATATCAGATTATTTTAATTAAAGAACACCTAAATTTCGCTCACTCACTGTGTCTGCTTGCTTCACTACACATCGCCACAACTCTCTAACAAACTTGACACATTTAAAAAATAAAATACAAAACATGGAAGGGTTGAGAAGGCAACATTTTATGACTAAACCTGTCTATGCCTGGAAGAGGTGATGATAAACGTAAATGACTGTGGCTATACACTACATTATAATCGGATTATTTTACCACTCTCCCCAGCACCCAGTCTGTGCTTAGGTCTGGGATAAAAGTCAGGCACGGATCTCTTTTAGTGTGACTCACTTTAGAAAAAAGAAATAAAAAAAAGGACTCATGATTCATCACCATGAGGTGACCATTTGGAGTCTGTTGGTTGGCTTTCCCCATGACAAGTCTCATCTCTCATCTCATTTTCTTAACTGCGTCATCTTCATTCGAGTGTGGGGGGAGGGGTTCTTGGATCTTATCCCAGCTGACTTCGTGTCAGAGACCGGGGGACACCCTGAATCGGTGACTAGCCAATCACACGGCACAAGGAAACGGACAACCATTCACGCTCACACTCATACCTGGGGGGCAATTTAGAGTGTCCAATCAGCCTACCATGACTGTTTTTGGACTGTGGGAGGAAACCAGAGTACCGGAAGAATCCCACGCAGGCCCGGGGAAGCACATGCAATGGGGGGTGCTCTCTATGCATGAAATAGCCAGATTGACACCATTATGTCTTTTCTCCCACCCGGCTCTCCATAAGCCAATTCTTCCTAATTACTCTGCTATTAAGCAGCTTTGGATCGGTAAAGCTATGACTGTATTTGTGAATATGTAACTGTATGAGTGTGCAGAAAAAGGTGGATTGGGTGGGTTCCCAAGAAGTGGGAGAATTTCACCTGTGTCTGCTCTTGCCCACCCTATTTAGCCATGTTCACGGTTTGTCACAAGATACAATGGATGCAACGAGGATTGAACTTTTAATATAAAGAAAAAACATTTCATTTTTTTGCAGTAGTACAGAACTGAATTCATTCATCTATTTTTATCTAAAAGGTTTTCTTGGTAGATGTTGCCTATCCCAGATAACTATGGGCACCAGGCTGGCGAGACCCTGAATGAATGGCCAGCCAATTGCAGAGGAAAAGTAGATGGACAGCCATGCATGCTCACACTAATCCCCAGGGGCAATTTAAAATGTTCAACCAGCCTACCAGGCATGTTTTGGGGATATGGGAGGAAACCAGAGTAGCCAGAGAACATTCAAACTCCACACAGTGAAGACCCCACTGGGGCGAAATCTAAACCCCAGAAATGTAAGACCAACACGCTAACCATTTGCCCACCGAACGGCCTGCAGAACTGTATTGTTGGCTCACTATAATTATGCGCTTATTTAGACCACTCATCGTAAAAACTAATTGCAATAAAAAAGAAACATTTGCTGAGTATTTTTACAATCATGTGTTTGCTGTCTCTTTTAATTAAAGTTATTGTATAACTTAAAGGTGCTACCATATACAAAACATGTCAAAACATCAAAATGACTAGACATAGGTAATTGTCTAGCTAGAAAACAAATGCGACACTCCGATCTCCCTGTCATTTATCAGTTCACACCCCCTTTTTCTTTTCTATGATTAGGATTGACACAATCAAAATTGATGATCATGCAAAGCTTACTTGACCAATGAGAGCTCACACCACACCAACATAATAGAAAACCTATTTGAGACATGCAAACAGACTGCAAGTCTGCTGCTCAGGTTGTGATTCCAACTCCTGTTGTGTGTAAAAAAGTAATAATGCCATTAAAAACATAAAAAAACACTGCTATTATTTTAAAATCACAGGCTTTAGTATCCCATGAAAACTTTTCTGTGCACTAATTAAATTATTGAATCTTGTCATGTTGTCAAATATATCTCAACAATCATTCATCAATACTTTCTACAGATCCATTGGCAAATTGAAATTCATTCGTTCAATTTCCATACCACACATCCTTGAAAGGGTTGCAGGGATTGCTGCAGCCTAACCCAGCTAACTTTGGGTGAAAGGCAGACAGCACCCTAGAATGGTCGCCAGTCAGCAATATGGGAGAGAGAAATAAATGACCATCCACACTCAAAATCATACCGCCACCAGCAGGAATCGAGGAATCTATAAGTCAAGCGAGTGAACCTCAACCCCACAAGGCATCTAGTATTGAAATTGTGCAATAAAAATTCATTTTGAAAATGTTTTCATCTGCATATTTGAAACTGATTATGTAATCAAAGGCAAAGATTTCAGCAAAGGGCATATGACTCAATAAAAATGAAATGGGAACGGCTTTAGAACTAATGCACCACAGTGCTACTAGTATTTTATATAAAATAGACAGTGTTTACCAGCTAATTTTGCTTTTGAGCCACTGATAAAACTGATAACCACAAAGGTTGGATCAGTTAAACTTTTAGTAGGGGCAAACCAAAAGTTGGACACCGTTGCGACCAATGTAATGGTACTGAGAACCACCTTCAAGGTAAACAAAGCCCAATTGAAGATCCTGGAGAGGGGCCTTATGTTTATCCCAGTGCTTCTCAAATAGTGGGGCGCGCCCCCCTGGGGGGGGGGGGGCGTGGTGTGATACCTGGGGGGGGGGGGGGGTTTGTGTAACCCTGGGGAACAGGATTTTATTTGGCCGTACTAGTATAAAGTGTAATTGCGCATCCACTACAGTAGCTGGCAGTGGCGCTCTCATTTATTTTTTATTTCAGGCATTGATGCACTTAAAATCTTTTCTGTTGCAGACTAAAAACAAGATTTAATAAAGTTATTCTTTGTAAGTTTGACTATCTTTCTTTCTTTTTTTCCTTTTCTTTAATGTTAATAAGGATAAAATGTTGTACTTATAACAATTTTCTAAAATGATTTTGTTTATAGTCACAGTGGGAATTGGGGGGGCGCGAATAGTTTTCTTCTTGCTAGGGGGGGCCTAAAAGAAAATAATTGAGAACCACTGGTTTATCCCCACTCCAAAACACTCGGACCCAACGCACACCCTTCGCCAACCCACCGTGTTGGGAACCGGACGGTGGAGCGGTATCTGAAAAAATCGTCAAGCTCATCAATAAGAATAATCTCGCCTTCACACAATACTATCCAACAATAAAATTTACCACAATATCTCAAAAATGCGACTGGAGGCATTAAAAGTAAGTAATAGCCGAGACACAATCATCAAACCAGCAGACAAAGGAGGACAGATCGTAATACAAGAGAAAAGTAATTACATCTTTGAAGTGGAAAGACAATTAAACGACTCCAACTACTATGTCAGATAACCAGAACTCATTCAGGATAGATTTCGAACTATGATAAAGGAAACCTTACTGGAAATGAAAAGTGGAAATTATCTAACCTCAAACCAGGTAACCCACCTCAAAGTCCTTAACTCACGCCATCCTAAAATAAAATTAAAACACAATATCCAACAAGTTTGGGTTGAATTATTTGATACTTTGGACTCTTTCACGGAACTGGAAAGCAAGACACAACAGAAAATGTTGGCGACAAAAGTATTTTTCAAAGATACGGATAGACACGCATTACTGCATCGAAACAGTTACCATCCAAGTCACACATTCAGAGGTATCATTAAGTCACAACTCATCCGATTTCATAGAATATGTTCCTACCCAGAAGATGTAGAAGAAGCCACAAGAGAGCATTTAAAACAAGGATAAAAGAACATCTAAGATGCATAAAACAAAAAAACAAATATACAAAACTTTACTGACATTTTATTGGTTGCGGAATCACACAATTCAAATGCAAAAGCCTTCAGAGCAACATGGTTTGGACAAGTGAAAAAAGATTAAAAAACACTTTTTTAGATTGTTTTTGGGTGTTAGTGCGGTTGGACTACTTGCAATGCATCAAAAGAGCCTTGTAAAAAGACTTCAATTATAAAAGATTATTTTATTTTTTTTAAATCAGTAATAATGCCTAACGAAAGAATGGAAGAAGAAACAAAGAAACATGTATTTGACTTGTTGCCCGTGCATCGGATGTTTTTACATTTGCTTTTCAATCACCTAACCCTAACCCACGACCCTGGTGAGCATAAAACATTTCATACAATGAATGATCGAATCAATAAATTACAAGAAATGCATAAGTAGAGAAATGAAAACTTCTCAATATTATGTTTGTCTGAATCAGCAATTCCTAATCATTTTCTGTTACATCCCCCACCCCAAAAAATCTATAAAATTCTAAGTACACCACTGCTTAACTTTACAATTCTATGACTGCTGTATGTAGATCTCAAACAGTGCTAGTAATGATTTGCAAGAATTTCAGATATACACCACATATCTAGCTTATGCTTAAAGGGTAAAGAAGCGCAGAGCAAAACCGTTGAATATTTATTTTAATTAATTTCACAGGTTACTTCGAGAGAAATACCATGTCACCGTTATCGTGTGTTTGCAACAGTATACAAGTGTGTCGACAGCCTCGGGTCTCAGGAACGAGCAAAAACCACTCACGTGGCCATGTTAGACAACAAGAAAAATATTTTGTCCTAGTTTGCCTTCGTGTGCATATGAGAGAAAATGTTTGGGTGGGAAAGAGAGGAAGCAAAATGCAAAATAGGTCGGAATGGACCCAGTGGAAAACTGTGAAAATACCATCAATTGACGTTCAAAGCCTCATGGGATGACAATCCAAAGGCATTTCAGTGAGATTTTGGGATGTATATATGTTTATGGTTTGGGGTATAAGATTTGGGATTTTTCATGCTTGTAGTTATTTTAAAGTCCTTGTCAAAGCATAAAAAATGTAGTTGAATTGTGACAGCATTTTGTCTAGCAGCTCTGTTAAAAAACAACTTTGTCTAGCAATCACTGATGCGAACAGAGGTTTTACGTCATAGGGAGGGAATATTCCTGCCAGATGCCCGTGTGTGTACCAGACCTAGTTTTAACAAGAGCCTAAAAACATATTTCCCTCTATCCATCCATTTGTTTTAACTTTTCTCTAAGCTTCAGTTCTGAGTAGTTCTGTCTTTTTTATGTTTTCCACAATTATCATCAAAAATCACAATGTACTACAAACTAAACCAGTAAGGTGATGGACTTTTGGCTTATCTCCTCATGGATGTCACAGCCAAACTGTAGATTTACCCATTAGATTACGCACTCAACTTTCATGCCGGTGACCTTCTTGCTGCAAACCGCACATGCAGGAATCAAACCTGACTTTCAGACCACTGTTCCACTACTGGGTTATATGAGAACCCAATATGTATAGTTAAAATTAAAATAACCATGAATATATTAGAAAATAAGTCCAAAAATTGTTGTGTAATAAAATGGTCAAATCTTACTATTTATCCAGCTAGAATACAATCAATTAACAAGGTCCTTTTTCATTAATTTCCACTAAATTGTTGTCAATTACAGCAACATATTAATGTTGTTTTGTTTAAGTCTGTTTGACCGGAGAAAACAGAATAAGTGATTTTTAAGGGGAATCCTAAAAAGGTAATACAAATGTTTACTAAACTATGATACACTGAAAAAAAGAGGATTATATCAGCAGCAGGACAATTGTACATCACATCCAACATGCTTTATCGAGCTTTTCAGGTTCTAGTGCCTTTCATTTTTATAAGATTTACAGCGTATTTGGTGCTTGAGCGTGATTAAACCATAAACATATCACCATCCAGTCACAACAGATACAAACAATACAATAAATTAAATAGTGTAGAAAAAATACACTTTGCATGTATACGATATACAGTTACATCATGCAGTTGCATGAGTTAACCCAAACTAATTAATGGAAGATATTCTTAACTCCAATGAGGTAAAGTTTAAATACAGTTTATCATGTACAGCTACTCTTCAAAATCCCTCCATCATCATCTTTTCTTCTCTCACCCACCACAAATCCTGTCTTATCACATCCTGTCCTTCCCCCCAGCTTCTTCTCATCATTCCACTTAAAGTTGTTCACTAATGAGATCCTCCTACGTACTACTACTTCGCCTTCCTCCTCCCTGCACATGACACCGTTTGTTTCAGTTCTGTCCTGATCTGAGACGGAGCTGAAATGCAGGGAAGTGGAAATAGGGGAAACTGACTACAGGAGACAAGGATGTGACTAATTATGCTGAAATGGTTGACATGTATTTTCACTTTTAGTCGTTGCAATTTCATAACTGTTGGCATTCTGCTGGAGGTCAGCAGTGGTGCAGAGGGACCTTGGGGAAAAAAAAGCTAAATAAAGGTAGTATAAAAGATGTTTTTGCAATGGTATTAAAGTTTGTTGCTTAGATATGCGACATTTTAAGTGAACTTTCCAAGGTTTTTTCTTTTTAAATAGGATTTTTTTCACTTGACTCATACTGCATTTACAGTAATTTGTCTCATTTATCTTCCTTCATAGCTGGTCCCTGGGTCTTAATTCAACACCTTTTTTTTGTGGCTTCCCAAATTTCACCTTATTTTAACAAAAAACAACAAATTTGAACATTAAAAATTCAACATGTTTATTTATTTATTTTAATTTCTTTGCAAAAAAACTGCTTTATTCAAAAGGTCTGAATAAGCTCAAAAGAGTGGAGCTTTGTTTAAAGTCATCTCATGTATTTCTGTACTTTCTGTACCTCTCAAATTGACAGGCAGGAAGGCAAAAGGATGTTCATTCACATCTCCAGGTCAAAATAAATTAGAGGTCTAGTGCCCTAATGGGAACTAAAAGATAACAATTCACAGCCAATCTTCCCATTTTTTTTTTCATTCATTCATTCACTGTACTATCAGGTGACCCTTCCCACTTTAAATTGGACATATATATACCTGACTAGGGCATGCAATTCATGTAAAAAATCATAATGAATATGTCTACATAAAGAGTGTTACTTTAGTTAGGTTGGACATATATACCTGACAAGGGCATACAATTCATGTAAAAAAAATATATAATAAATACGTCTACATAAAAAGGGTTACTTTAGTTAGGTTCAGGTGCTTTTGGTGTTTTGTGTTGATTTAGTTTTGACATTTTCCATGTGTAACCTTTCTTTCTATATGTATCAGCCTTTCTGTTGCTTTGTATGTCATCAACTAGTTCTCGGTGTCTCATTAAACCATGTCGTAAGTCTCCTTTGCTTGCTCGCTTCTTATTGTGTCCCCGCCAATATCACGTTAGTGTTAGGTGTGCGTCCTAGGTATGTTTCATTCTATGGTTTTTGGTTTATTTTTGTAATGTGGGATTCCTTGCATTTGTTTGTGCTTTCCTTTTGATCATTTTAATTAAAACCCTTTGAATACATCATTGTTCTGACCTCACTGTTTCCCTGCGAATGGGTCCATTCCCCTGTGTTCACTTCTGCACGCCCACACTGTGTGATAGGATGCAACCCCCCAAAAAGCTCCTTTTCAGTAACTGTCTATTGTAACCATTGTGCTGGAAAGTGTTAAATGCCATGAAATGCATTTGGATTGTTTTGTTGCTTCCTCTACCTATTTAATCACATCTTGAATATGGAGCATATAATCTGGTAAATATTGATCAAGTCAATAGTTTTGTTATGGTTTGGTTACATTCTACCAAGGGAAACAGACACAGTTAAGTCACCATGTTCACCCAACGCATATTCCCACTCTTTTTTTTTCGAGAAGCCGAAATAGGCTAATTGGGTATAGACACGGTTGGGAAAGGGCAGGAGGGGGGGGGGATAGACGATGAGGAGTGGTGGAGAATGAAAAGGCTATCATTATGAACACTGTGGATAGATGAGAAAAAGGTTATCAAGACTTAGTGACCTGTCACGTCCTCCCCAGCCTGATGAAATAGGCAGAAATTATACTAATACAGCAATCCATGGCTGGGGGGGCAATGGTGATATGGATGAAGAAAGGCATTTAACATAGATAAAAATGGAGAATCTGTCCATATAAGAGTTTGAGCGCACAATGAGGGTTAAATGCATGTGTGTATCTATAGGTCAAGTTGCCTGAAGGCAGTTTATCGCAGTTGGACGCACAGAAAATACTCATGGCCCTTCCATCCATTTACCTCTTGTATTTTCCAGGGCAAATGTCGAATGATTAGAGTGAACTTCATCAAGAAATTTGATGTATTTTTTTAGTAACAGCACAATTTACAATAAGCTTAAGTAATTAGAATATGATTGTGTCTTGCGTTTTTATACCAAATATGTCTTTTTATCCATAAACTCATTTGTCGGGGCTGTTTACTCTAAAACCTGACTCAACAATGGCATCTTCTCATCAAGGTTAATTAAAAACAACAACAACTGTGTAAACAACAAAAACAACAGCGACAAGAAAACATGCAATAAACATGCCCTAATTGTATAACCACACAAGCAATCTTTTTGCAAACAACTCCTGTCTCTGACAACTTCATCGTGAAGCAGTCATAAACTACCAATTCCCATTCATACATAATAATAATAATAATAATAATAATCGGACATAGGCTTTGCCATCATCATTGACTCGACAAAAGCCTAATTGTCATCATACCCATCTCTACGTATGACGAAATTGGTAGTGCTTCTCCATAAGGTGCGCTTTCCCGGCAAAATGCCCAAATAAGTGATAATTTCAGACTCGTTGACATTCTGTCGTGATGGATACATGGCATCACCCACCGAGCGGATCACTTACCTCTCACTGTCTCCTTCACTTACCTCAGCCAGTGGGAGGCAGATCACTGCCCAACGTCTTTTCATGTTACCTAACCCCAAAGTTATTACACAGAAGGGATTGTGTGTCGTGCTACCGCAAGTTTAGAGTCTTAATGTGCAACAGGCCTATAGTCATTCAGGCTGTCAATGGTTGGCTTTTTAGGGACAGGGAGAATGGTAGCAAATTTCAGGCAGGATGGAATGATGGATTGTTGCAGGGAACAATTGATTTTTTTTGTGAAAACTCTAGCCAGATGGTCAGCACAGGCTTTGAGCACCTTCCCAGGTACTCCGTTGGGGCCAGCAGCCTTCCTGGTGTTCCAGTCTCACTTCGTGTACTGCTTCAGTGTACTGCTGCAGGGTAGTTTGTGGGGTTGTTGAGACTGGGTCTGATTTGTCAGTCTCAAAGCCGGCAAAGAAATGGTTCAGTTCCTCAGCTAGTGAGGCATCTACGTTAACCGACATCTTATTGTCATTGTATTATTGATTTGTCACAGTCCTATACTCAGACCTAAGATTAAGCAGCTTTGGGACTTCAATATCTCTTCAGTTTGCCAGTTTCAATGTCTGCTACTTACTGCTTGTCAAAAGTTGTTCCACGTTCCAAAAAACATAACGAAAAGGAAATCACATTGCCTTATGATATCTACATAAACGGCTACCGGAACATTACCAGGGTATTCCGAGTAAAACCTCCACTGAAAATGATCCAGAAGAGTGACTGTCTTTAGTCAGTAAATTACCACGTAATATTAGAGAAAAGTGAAGCAGAAATATTTTTCCATTTTAAAGCGTGAACATTGGAGCCCCTTTGAATAGTTTTTACTTTTCAATCCGTGCTAATGAAGGTGTAGCTCTGATATACCAAAATTGAAATATCGGTGCCATTTTTATACCTGCTCACTTTCTCCCCAACACTCCATTTTCTGCCTTGTACATAGAAACCAATTCAAAATAGCAAGATTAAATTTTACTGTTTCTAAAATCTATTTCCCTCCCCTCTTCTATCTACTACAGGTCTCATTGTTACACTATCAGCCCCCTTCATCTGTGTTTCATGCACCTCCATCAGCCAGAGGCATGGAAGAGAGACTGTGTTATCATGCAAATTAACATATGGGAGGAAGGACTACGTATCAGATTCCTACCATCTTCTGAGAAATTGTTTCATGGGTGTACTACTGTATAGCATCCATATCGCAACACTATAAATAGTGCATCTGCTTTCATGAAAAATTGTTAAAGTCACGTTGAGACATGATTTAAATTATGATTCATTTGGATTTCAACAAGTTCATCCTCAAAAGTCAATGCTCTTTCAGCCGATGTTAGATTAAAACCAAGGGGGGGAAATTATTTCATATTGGCCAATATCCTTTATTTTGTTGTTGTTGTTGTTGTTGTATGATAAATGTGGAGAGGTAACTATTCATATAGCATATCTGCTATTCTCTTAGATCATCCCCCTCAAGTCATCTTGCTTTTGCTAGCAGGAAAAAATAAAAACAGTACAGCAGCTTATGTATGGAATAAGCCTTTTTCTTTCAATTCAGGAATTTCCTTTACTCACCCCATGTTAAGTACAATGTACCATGTTAAGTACTACAATAAAGTCAAGCATCATGTGCTCATTCACCAATACACACATGAAAACCTCCAGTCACACCAGCTCACGCACGCACAAATATTATATAAAATGTAAAAATATCTGTGTTACTTTATTTCTGTAATTTACAGACACGAATGTCATCTTAAAATATAAAGCATAGCATGACTGACAGAATAGTGCAATTACTTGATCTTTGACCTTAAATAGCTATTTAATATGACCAATGCTGTTTCTTAGGACATTTGTAAATATGACTATAGAAAAACAATTCTAAATTGGCATTCCTTCAAAAATAATGTTTATATAAAGTATGTCTAAAGTTTGGGTCACCAGCTATGTTCTGACTGCAGCTCTCAAGCAGTTTTGATTAAAATGATAAAACTTGCAATTCCGGAGATTCTGAGCTTTTTCAGGCCAATGTGAAGCCATGTTGAGGACTTAAAAACTCACTGCACAGTGTTACCATAGTGTAGTCACACATGAATTTGGGGCATTATACGGTCTGTTGGTAACATATTTTTGCTCAACACAGATAAGCTTACGACAACACAGAGGAAAAAAATTGTTAACCATGTACGTGATTGAAAATAGCTTACATTTTTGCTGATACATCTGTCATACAACCCTTAAAACAGTGACATTGTTTTGAAATGATGTACTGATTTTGTGTAAAAGCATAAGGATAATTTCTGAGGATACAAAGAATCATGCTTGATATGTGACCATATCAAGAAATTGACAGCCCTGGTGATTAAATATATTCCAACACACTAATACTTTTAATATAAAACATATTAACAGCCAAGGGTCTTGAATTATGAATAGTTCACATATCATTCCATTTTACTTTCTTTTTCTCAGCAAGATCAAGAAAATTGATACTTTCTGCATTGAAAAAATCTCAAGGCACACCACCACCTGGAAAGTCTCTCATTTAAGATTATGTCACCCATATTAACTACATAATGTCGTTCTCAAAGTTTTATCAAAAGGAAAAAAATAAACCCCCAAAAATATTCCAAAATCACATTTTTTAACACTGACCAAATGCCACCAAAAATTGATGTCTGTGGACCAGTGATATAAAAATAAGCAATATATCGTTTTTTTAAATCTCAGAATTGTATGTTTTTTTCTACGAATACTATTAAAATCTATTATTATGCGAAAGGCAACATTGTGGCCACACAGACTTTACAACGCCAAAAGTTGATGCCCTTAAAACGAAACAACTTCTGGTTCAGGTAATGAAAAAACAAGACTTAAATCTCATAACATTACAAGTTTTTCTTTTTTTACACCCAGTATTACTTCAATCTCTTAACATTAAGCAAAGAGCAATTTTGTTCTCACATAGACTTAACGTCGACAAAACTCAAAGCCTGTGAAACCAAACAACCTTTGGTTCACTTAACATAAAAATAGGCAACAAAATAACTTTAACGTCATAATATTATCATTAGAATTTTGCGAAATCATAATCTCTGACTTAATGTTGTTTCATACTTTGATTTTAATCTCATGATATTAGATTTTTCTCTCCGAATTGTACAATTTATGGCTTTTTGTATTTTCCCGTTGGATACCTGACCATCACTGATGACGTGCCGAGGCATAGTGGTTTGGAAACACTGCCCCAGACAGGTCGTCAGTCAATGACACGTATAGACAAACACAGATTCTTTTTTTTACACTCTATTCAATCGCGTGGCTTCCACTCATCTTTCTGGTGTGAATTTCATTGATCCTCCCTCGTATATGTCCAGTCTATTTGGTGTGAAGGGAGGGGCAGACAATTAACATTTGTTCATCCATTTTCAACCTTTCAACTTCAAATGGATTGGACCTCTATCTTATTCAAAAGCAGATATCTGTCCACATGTTGGTTAGTGAATCATGCACGAATGAGTATTAATCTAAGAGACATTAATTACATTGTCAACATATTACTCTGTAAAATGGTTCATAGACATTTTTAATTTATCCTGCATGGATTGGTATGCAACAGTCTTAATTGCAGTATTTCTTGCTGGATCTTTTTGTATTATAATTAGTCAAGCTGGCTGAGGAGATCACATACAATTTGCTCTGATCAGTATCTTTCTAACAAATTCATTAGAACAGAGCCGTGCTGTGTGACCAGAGGCAGATGTTCACTGAAAATATCTCGCCACCAATCTGTTATTGTGGTGCAAATGCTCTATCATTGTGTTATTTTTTGGATTTACATCATGAGATACAGTGGTCAGATTGTATTATCCCGGACCTGCTTGTGCTCAGTGGAGGGACAGCTGCTGCCAACACACAGACAGATTTGCAGCGCTAGCCTCCACTTTCTGGCATGGACATATGTGGGTTGCCGGGGGCTGCGGCTGTCACAGGCTGTAGCTCTTCACCGAGCTAGCTGATGCGAGCGGAAGGGGTCAATGTGATTGGTTGATAAGAACACAGGGGTTTGGTGTGTTTTTTGTGTGTGTGCTTATGTGCTTCTCTCTCTCTGCCTTCTTTTCTGGTCTTTTTTTGTCTGCTTGACTACCTTCTTGTATGTCCATCTGTCTGTATGCCTGCCTGCCTTGTCTGCATGTGTGAAGGTCTGATTAAGGGTTGTCTACCTGCCTGTTTATCTATGCTTCCCTCCTCTCGAAAGAGTCTTTCCATATGTCTATAAGCCTACATGCCTGCCAGCCTGCCCATAAAGCATACAGGAAAATCTTAAAGTATGTTGGCTTTGTTGCTGATTTTGGCTCAAAAAAGAAAAACTCACATAAAAATAATATTTTCCAATCACATCTTTTTCAGACGATCTGCAGCAGACGTAAAATATAAGGTTTAGATATATAAATATATATTTTTTCTCATTGGCTGTCATTGTCGGCAACAGTCTCCAATACAATTTGACTGGAGGGTATAACCGTCAATGACATTGAGTCATGATTCCTCAATGCCAGCCATGAAGTCGAGTAAAGAAAAATGCAGCCAAGATAGCTCAGTTTATCACAATGGATGGCCTTGTTTTTCTCACGTTATTCTATTTAGTTAAACAAAATAGGTGGCACTGTGTAGAGTGATTAGCACATCCGTCTCAAATTGAGATCAAGGGTTGAATCGAAAAACATAATTTGCTGACTTACTCTAAATTAGATCTAAATTTGTCTGTGTGTGCATTCTGATTGGCTAAAAACCAATTCAGTATGTGCCCCGTCTCCTGCCTGTAGGTACCTGTGTTAGGCTCCATTTTCTCTTGAAGATAGACGTTGAAAAAGATGGATAGACAGGACAAAATATTCAAATTATCGGACTTGTGGATTCAATTTTCAATTTGCTGAAACCACTATTGTACTAGAACCCTTTTATATAGCTAATATGTTGGAATAGCTTAGTTAAAATTTGAGGATAAAAGACATTTGGATCTGTTGGCAGATCCACAAAATCTGTTGACTCGGACTCATATAAAACATACATGATCAGGAGATCCCAAAAACATAATAGTTACTTCTCCATTTTATCTAGTATGAATACAGGCACAGCATGAAAGGCATTTTATAAATAATAAAATTGGTCCTGTTACATTTTGAAAATGAAAAAAAGAATGAAAAGGGAAAGAGAAAAGATTTATGGGCAGATAACAAAAATACAGAGCACATCAATGAGGTGCAGTATGGATGAGAAACGATGAATGAAGAGCAGATAAAGATGACAGAAAAAAAGAAAAATGTGACGCAAGACATACTGGAGAGAACACGCATGTGCAAAAGAAGGAGAGAGCGAGAGATAGAGAACGATGGAGGGAGACAGAGAGAGAGGTAAAGTGGAGCAGTGCTGCAGTGTGACACATCAGCATTCTGAGCACAACTGCAAAAAGCGGTGCAACAAATGCAACAACCGCAATCTCTCACTTGTTCTCCCACCTAGTACACCCTGTCACACAAGCAGACACAAACACCCCTAGACACACATGCAAACATACACCCCACACACGGATGCTCACAAACATATTTTAAGTGTCATTTAAAATCTAGCATGTGTTATCTACACTCATGCAAAGACAACAAGAGTACCGCTTTAAGTTGCAAAGCTCTTCACCAGTGCACCTTGCTACTAAGGATTCATTAACTATGCTTGATTGATATTGATTGTCTGCCTGTTCGAACATATGTTTGATTGAGTAGGCTGAAAACAGACAGGTATATTTGTAGATCCAATAAGTCTAAAAATGCATGTTCCAGACCATGGTTTGGATAACACGATGAGTTTGCTTCCTCGTGTTATTAATCTGACCTTTACGAGAAAATCATTGTTGCAAGTGTTTGTTCTTACTGGTTAATAAAACACTTATGTTACTCTTTCAAATTTACAAATAGCAGTCTACCCTAGACAATTATGTCAAAACAAACCTATGACATTTAATAATAATGATAAATATATTAATGAAAAATAAATAAAAATCAAGAACTGGCAGGTATACATGTACCAAAGATAATTTTCTGCCACACGTTCACAAATCAATATAAAAGTCAAGAACTTACTGAATGCTTCTGGATAAAAATGTATCTTACTCTCATAATCATCCCTTCTATAAAGGCCAAATGTTCACAGAAACCACAAGCCATCTACACTCTGTGTGTCCAGAGCGAGACAATGACAGATACCAACGTTCCCCACAGACATTCCCCAAATCACTCCATTCTGTCCAACTTGTAGCCTCCCCGGAACAAGACAATTTTTCACACTGATGGCCTGTGCCACCCAAAGTAGGCTCTTTCAAAAACAATAAGCTCTGAGGTGAGGCAATAGGTTCAATCTGGGAAGCGGGTGTACAAGGATGTCTGCTTTCATGATATACAGTCATCAAATCCATCAATTTTACCTTGTGTGTGCCAGCGCTTGTGCACATATAAAAGTTCAGTACTATAAATTGAAGAGGGAACATTGAGGGTAGGTGTCCCTCACACACAATTAATATTCACATATATGCATCTATCATGTGGGAGTATATACAGTTGTGGTCAAAAGTTTACATACACTTGTGAAGAACATAATGTGATGGCTCTCTTGAGTTTCCAGTTATGGCAGATTTCATCACTTTTTCTCTTAACCCATAATAAAGTCATAAAAAAAACAAAACTTCATGAATGTTTTCTTTGTGACAAAGAACTATCTGTTCCAATCACTCTATCAGAGAAAAATCTGATCTAGTATGGTTGAGCAGGGAGATCACAATGTGTTAAAATGTGTTTCGCTTCCCAGTGAGAAGAACATTTCTGCTATTTGTAACAAGAGGAATTGAGCATTTTCAAAATGACTTACGGTCCTGTGAGGTCCTGAAATTAATTGGGTCTCATGAGTTATGTTCTCTGCAGTCTTTTAAGAATGGATATTGTTTAACTGAAGTAAATAGATTTTTTTTGGTCTACCTGGAACTGAATTTTGCTGAAGCTTTAAGTCTCATTCTTCAATAAGTGCAGCTTAACAAAAGCGTACCTTCTAAAAGAATCCGACCCTATTCTGTCAGCCACTTGATATATTATTTTGGAGAGTTTATAAACATAAACAATGTTTGAATAGCCGAATAGTGCTGCAAAGAACACTATTTTTGCGTGGCGATGGAACATAATAAGAAACCAACCATCAGCAAAAATTATTCTGGTTCACTCCCCCGACATGTTGTATGATGAGAGCATAATTAATGAAGATGTATGCTGAGACCTACATTTTCTTCGACCCTTCCATCCTTATCTACTACTCCAGCTACAGCTCCATATTATTTCTTACCTGCCCCATCCCCCATCTCTATCTCCTGGCCCCAAGATTGAGAGGCAGATGGCAGGTCGGGTACACTAAGGTAAAAACGAGAGAGCTAACAAATGGGGATGATTTATTTAAAACAGGCTCGCATTCGATTAGGGAGGTTGAGATAGCAAATTGAAAGAAGGTGGTAAATCCTGGAAGGAGTGGAATGGGAAGAGCTTGAGTACATCAAGGTACTGTATATATTCAAATAAATAGGTGCAGATTTGAAGATCCGTTGCAATTATATGCACTAAGTACAATATATGTGCAAAACTACTTTCAGACGAGATGCTATATAGTGTACAATACGGATGGATAAACCCCTATTCTCTATGTAGCAATCTAAACATGGATGCAGACTGATGTTGACAGTGGTTCAATCTACTCATGCATGTGCACATGACTGTCAGCCTACAGAGACATTCATGGACCTGTGAACTTTATGCCTTCCCATGCAACTACTCAACCACAAGCCCAACCTTTAAATCATGGTAGATGATTGTCAAGCAGCACTTGGCAAGAGAATTGCACCAATGCATGCAAGCATGCGTGCACATATGCATGCACCATATATTTACAGGGGTACCTCTACATACGAGCAGCTGTACCTAAGAGATGCTCGAGATACGAGGAAAATTTTGGACAAATAATGGGGATACAACATCAAACAGCCCATCGATAGCGTACGTGAGGGAGGAGGCGTGGCAAACAGCTAAGCCAGCCAGAACGAAGGTAAAAAAATTTAAAACTAAATTTGAATTAAAATAATTAAGTAAAGTTACATTAAACGTATGGTTGAGTGTGTCTGTATATATTAATCCAAGTTAATTTAAATTTGTTTGTTTGGTTACGTGAGCGTTGCCGTGGATAAAGAAGATCGACATACGAGCTCAGTCCCGGAACAAATTCATATCGTATGCATATATACATAGAGTGGTACCTCTAAAATCAACCTGAGGGAGCCAGAAGCCTTCTGCTTCTGATGGCAGAGCAGACAAGACCCAAATGCAAGGTCCTAGTTAAAATATAATGATGAAGTGCATCACCACTGTAAACTGAACACTAAATAATAAGTACATTATTATCCATCTCGGAGATTGTCAACAATTGCATTGGGTTGAAATGGTCAGCTGAGGTCTATTGGTCTGGTTGGTTTGTCAATATAGAACACCTATTGATTACACTAACATTGATTTCTACATGGTGCAGGCAGGTGGCGAGGTGATGCACAATAGTCACATAAACAACAGGAATAAGGGTAGCGCATATTAACATACATTTTTTGATACAAGGCTCACTATGTGGTAAAATAACCATTATCAATACAGTAATACCTTGACAGACGAGTGCCCCAACATATGAAAAATGTGAGATACGAGGAAAATCCCAACCAAATATTTGCCTTGAGATACGAGACAAATTTGAGATACGAGCATACGAAACAGCCAAGTGGCCAAGGACGTGAGCGTATGTTAACAATCGATATAAAGCATGAAATAATCGAAAAATGGGAGTGCTGTATGAGGATAACTCTTTTCCTAATTTCTGTAAATATTTACAGCAACACTACGCTAGTGCAATATTCTTTTAAAAAAGTATTTCTTAATGTGTGCAATTGAAAACTATACATGGCCAATTCATTTGAGAGTACAGGCTCTGAAAACTCATCTTGCAAGGGGCGATGAGCATCCACTCATTCACTCCTCCCAGTCAAAATTAATTGGAGGTTTTGGACCAACAGTAGCACCAAGGGACTTAATATAGCCACTTTTCTAGTACTATATTTTCCCTATGATAAGTTATACTTTCTTCATCGTTTGGATGGCCTGCAAATCAAATATATATTTTTCTCACTCTGACACTGACCGTCAAAAGCTTGTTATTCGTTCACTTACGACTTCTGCGAGTTATACACCTGTTCAACTTTATGACCGGAAAAGTCGTGAAGCATGATTCATGAAAGTGCAGTGCAAGTGTTGCGTACGACAGTTGTTTGCCGTGACAGCAATGCCAGAATCTTAAAGGCCAATCAGGGGATGACGCAACTTCAATTTCTAACTGCTTTGTTCTGGCACCAATGGTGCACAGAAATGCAGGGTTGCTAGATCACAAAGACTCCAAACAGATCGTGAAAATATAACCCACTCTATTCAGCAGGAATTTCGTCCACACTGGCAACATTGCTTCACAAAGTTTTTCAAACAACAACCTCGAAACAACAAAAGGACTATTTCTTTTTTTTATAATATTACAACTTTTATTTTCCTTTAAAGGAGGCTTGCACAAACTTTGATGACAATGCCCTTTTCTGTCTCTAACTTCTCTTCTTATTTTATTTTTTTAACAAAGGGAGGTGCATTTCACATGACTGTGGAAATCACATTCTCCCAAAACGGTTATCTTAATTGGAATTTGGATGCACAAATGCATCGTACAGTATCCACAACATGGATCAACATAAGACCAGATCGCTTTACGACTGCTTAATCAGTCCCGAATGAGGTCGTATATCGACGACTGCCTGTAAAGTTTGAATTCCTTTGGGTTATTTATTTTTTAAAATATCTTTAGATTTGTTTTCCTTTGTGTGACTTGACCTTGTGGTTACAGAATGCCTGTTTATGTATGCCCAGTTCCATTCACCGTCCCGCCTCAGGTTTATTTATAGGTAAATTTGGTCTTGGTATTGAAATTTTTACTAATCCCTAAATTTTCCATCAATGTTTCTTTTGAGTGATTGAGATTATAAATTATAAAAAAAGAACATGTTAGGGCATCCCATTCTCCCGTATCTGCCTGTTTCCCTGCATTTTGGGTAATTCCTCTCCGTGCCATCGCATCAAATTTAGTAATCCAACATTTTTTTAATATGGTAACATCAACAGCTTCCGATTTTAGCATTAACAGCATCCAGTTTTAGCTCGTATATATATCACGAAGATGATAAAAAGATAAAATAATACATAAAATAAATAAAAACACAGGTGTGCAAGAAAGATAGGGGGAAAAAATCACTCAAGGGCAACTAAATGACATTGTTAGAGCGTTCTCTTTCTTTAGACGCATTCCAAAGACACGTACATGTAACGCAATCAAGAAATACCAAGGCACAGCAGGAGGTAAAAAAATGGAGAAGGAGGCACAAAGTCAAGTGAGCCACTGGAATCAATGTGATTTAATAAGAAGCTCTGCTTACCTCAATGATACTTGCGAGCCTTGATAGATAATTGTATGCTCCTGTTGTAGCTGTTTCATTTGCAATGTGTTCAGAACCTTGCAATGTCGTTAACACCAGTTATGAATTGTGGGGGATTACAAAGAAGTAGTTGGAAAAGAGACAGCTAAACTAAAGGGCGGAACAGCAAAAAGACTGGAATACATTATTTTCAGTGTTGTAAAGATATTAGGAGCAGTTGGCTGCTCGAAGAGTCTTTTAAGAAGACTTCCCATAAGCATTTTATGAGTTTAAAGCGCTAATATTAACCTGTAAAGGCAGAAGAACTTACTGGCTGAGCACATTTTGGTAGGATTTAAGTCAGGGGTGGGCGAACCATTCCAAAAAGAGATAGACAATTTTTCTCTAGACCCTGAATTAATTTTCTTCAATAAAAGATGAAGATGATATGTTTTATTGTGACCCACACACATACCTAGGGGCAATTTAGAGTGTCCAATCTGTCCACCATGAATTTTTTTGTAATGTGGGGGGAAACCAGAGTACCTGGAAAAATCCCACACAGCTCCGGCGAATACATGCAAACTCCACACAGTAGGACCGACCTGGATTTGAACCCAGGACCCCAAAACTGCGAGGCTGACGCACTAACCATCCACCAGTCGGGCAGCTGATTTGTTGTACAATCTTAAAACTTTACGGTTGGCCGTGTCGAACAAAATTAAGCAAACATTTTATTTGCAGTGACACAGGGAATAACATAGACCAATAGACATGCAGAGGTGCATCTCCAGCTGTGGTTTTAATGAGTGTGTGAGTGCAGCAGATGGAGTCGTTAGTTTCCTGGGCCAACAGCCCGATGTCTCACTCAACCATACATCACAAATGACGTACACCCACCCAAACTCACCACAGCATTACGTCTTCAATGACCTTGCCTCGTGTCAACTTCAACGTAGCACGACTAAAACGCATTGGATCAGATGTATAAAGACATACTTTTTTTCGATATATGTTTTAATGCTCTAAGTCATTGGTAGTACCGTTTTTTTGCACATCAATTTCTAATGTTTGGTGCTCAATGTAATAAAAACAATTAAACATCTTTTGAAACAAATACACTTCTGTACCCTGCATTTTATTTTAAAAATGGCATGGTAGAAATGCCTTCCCATTGGCTATCTGCCAACACCGTGCTGGTGCTTAGTTGTCTTGCAACACCCCGCTAGGTGGATTGGCTATGAGGGTTCCGATTCTCCATGATGTTTTTGTTGGCCTCAGAATACATTTATAAAATATAAATAATTACATAAATAAATATTTCCAATAGAATATTGTTGTCTTGGAGGAATGAATGAGCAAATTTCAACTCTCCCCTCCCAGTTTAAATTAAGTGTCCCTGGCCTCGTGCCCAAAGTCAGTTGGAATAGGCTCCAACACCCCATGCAACTCTTCTGAGGATAAAGTTTCAGAAAAAGAATGTATGAATGAAGGAAAGGATTTCCTGATGTGGCACCTAATGGTGTAGTGTTTCACTCACCTAACTTCGTTGCAGGTAGGCGCTGGCTTACTGCTGCTGGTGGTGGTATGATTGTGAATGTGAATTGTCATTTGTCGCTATGTGTGCTCTATGGCACACCACACCTGCTGATTTTTCATATATTTGGGCATACAGACAACCTCTCTGAGCACACCGAGGACCACTCTGAGAAACATCAGAAGTGATCACTATACATCGATAATTTTTGCGTCGTTATATTGTGAAATAATCACTATTACTATTATTTGCCTCGTACTGCAAATTGTATTGTATCGGGAGGCACCTGGGAGATTCCCACCCATAGTATGCACCACTGATGACTTTTTTTCTTTTGCCGATGTTTTCATTTTTCGTATTTGGGCTGTTTTATACTGAATGGGGTGGCTTTTTCAAAGTGTAGTCCTTCCTGAATAGACACAACCACGCACACACACAGACACACAAAGGCATTAAATGCATCATTGTATTTCTAAAGAAAGTGACAAAACAGAAAAAGACAGCAAGTACTGAGAAGGAAGGCAGTAGAAGACAAGAAACAATAGAATAGAAAATCAAAGAAAAAGCAAGAATCCACAAAAACAGGGCATCAGAAACTAGCTAGAAAGGTGAGCAACGCTCACATCAGAAAGTCATCAAGGAAGTACAGAATTTGGCCAAAAACAGTGGAAGCGAGCGAAATGAGAGTGAGAGAGAGAGAGAGAGAGAGAGAGAGAGAGAGAGAGAGAGAGAGAGAGTTCACTTTAAACTGCACTGCAGCATGCTCCTTTGCGCACAATTCCAACCTTTCACAAGCCTTACATGCCTAAACACACCCAGACATGCTCAGTTGAGAGCAATCGAGATTAAGATCTCGGTAACCATTTCTACAGTGGGATTGGCACAATCAATTATGGATACATTTCCAAAGGGAAGCGTGCGTATGTCTATGAATAATAGACTCAAAGCCCTACACTGCGCAAATCAAGTCACGAAGCTAAGAACAACAAACAGATTGGGGGGTTGGGGGTGCCTCAATAGCACTAAATCCAGCATAGATTCATTCTTGGGGAAAATAGTGACAGTAAAGTGATGGAACGTAGATTTGACCCCATTTCCACCAGTAACGCTTCCCCACATCAGTGCAGTATCTGCATGCCTAATGTACCGCAAAATGCATGAGATGCGGCAGAAGCCGTTCGACTGTGAGATATCATGTCACTGTCACTGTCTTTTGTGAGAGTTTTACAGTGTTCGTTAAAAGTGTGTTGGTGCAACAAAGCTTGTCGAGAAAAAAAATATCTGAAATATTTGTTGGGAAACAAAATGGCTGCAGTCAACAGTTAAAAATGGGCACATAAAAAGTATCAAATGCTTATAATGAACCCTTTCAATCACATCAATTTAGCACTTGTAGACACCCATTTATTTGACCTGAGAAGCTGGCAGCAAATGAACATTTCTTTCTTTCGGTGTTACTTCGAATCAATTGTTCTTCTATTGCCCTCGATGGCAGTGAATTAGTACATTTTGGAACCTGATTTCTACTCCCATTCTTTGTTGTGGATCTGCTGATATATTCTTCTCTGTTCTTAATGACTCAATGGGATTAATGTATTCAATTGTTGGTTGACTTGACACTTGCAAGGTGTTAACTGCCACTAAGGAAACTATAGTTTATTCTTCTTCACTGGAAAACTTATATCGGGGCATTACCACCATCTACTGTTTTAGAGATAACCCGCCAAAGCACGTTTTCGTTTTTTCAACATTTAAATGGTGATGAGAGAGTGAAGTGCTGTCAAGATTTCTACTACGGTAGGATCTTTCAGATTATTGCAGTTTCCGCCCTACAAAACCTGTCTCTTTCTAAATCTTGGTTGGCCAAGAGTCCCGAGAGCCTCTATCCAGTAACTTTTTAACTTTCCTTTTGTGAAGACATGAATCTCTTTATGATTTTGACCCCTCTTTGAGACGTTCTACATTATGACATCACATCTCTCTTTCACATTTTACAAAGGATACAATTAAAGCAATATGTATATTATTTGATCATTATTCTCAAACCATAATATCACTGGCAAATCATTTCATTCTTCAGTTGGCTTTCAATAATCTCCCTGTAATCAACCTTTTTGGAGAGTATCAAGCTGTGACACTAAATACACCTGTATCTGTAATTCTGTCAAGCTCCACAACACAAATGTGTTAATCTTCTAACTATGTCAACTTATTTTCCTTGCATCATCTCTTCTCAGCCAACATTATGACTTTTGGCATCGGGCATTTTACTGCTGTGCTTCTCAAACAATTTACACTATTCACCCTACCACCATGTTTCCTTTTATGATTGTTCAGGTGTATCTGTTTCAGTCCTGCTGTTTGGAGACAATGGAAGTGTTTACATTGCTATTCCCTAAACTCGGCCATGATCACACCTGTGCGCATATTTTCATAGACACATCTTTTGTCCTACCAGTGCTTTCACACCCCTGCTGATTAAATAGCTGTCAGTGTTTCCCTCAGTGACGCCACGAGCATCAGCATAGCTACTTAAATAAACAAACTTTTTTCCATTCATTCATTTTTTGAACCGCTGATCCTCACAAATATCGTAATGGGTGCTGGGGCCTATCCCAGCATGAGGCAGGGGACACCCTGAATTGGTGGCCAGCCAATTGCAGGGCACGAGGAGACAGACAGCCATTCTCACGGTCTCACATTCATACATAGGGCCAATTGAGTGTTCAACCAGCCTAACATGCACATCTTTGGAATGTGGAAAGAAACTAGTGTAGCTGGAGAAAACCCACACGAACATGCAAACTCCACACAGGAGGATCGACTTGGATTTGAACCCAGGACTTAGTGTTTTTTCGGTGCATTTTTGTGTCATTTTTAGGCTACCATTGACGGTGCCAGACATCCAATTCATTTTGAGTGAAGGAATGAACATTTCTTATTGATTTTAGGTCTTTCTGGCTCATTTGTGACAGATTTGGGATCATTCAGGTCATGTGCTTTTTATATGTTTATTTTATTCTTTGTTTGTTTTGTTTCCCCATTGGGTATTGGTGTGTGTGTGTGTGTGTGTGTGTGTGTTTATGTGTGTGTATTCCTTATTAAAATAGTCGTTGTAGTTTCTGTTTCTTAGTCAAAAGTAGAAGATTTAATTGCCTGAAGACATTTTGGGAGAGAGCTAAGTTGAGTCCCACGACAGTCTTTGGCCATCATTGTTTTATCCTGTGATGATTAGCCATTAGGCTCCTATACAGTGACATGCCTCTAAGGCCTTACTTCCTCTGCTCTAATTTTAAAATGGGATGACAGTGAACCACGAAAAAGGAGGGGGAGATAGGATTAGCGCGGGGAAGTATTTACCCTTCCCAGAGATTTTCCAACTCACATTTGGCCCAAAAATAAAAAAAATGCTCCCGCAAGCCCTTTCTTAATGTATCATACTTTCCCTGCACATGTTTGTCTTTGTTTTATTGTCTCTTTGGGGGGTTAAGGGACATAGGCTGTCTAGTCTGAGAGCACCACATAAGGAACCCACTCATGAGGATTTGTATACAAGTGCCTTCTTGTGGACATTTTTCTCTCGAGCATAAAATTAAGAGTGATTTTGTGTGTCTGTGTGTGGGTGTAAGTGTAACATTTGTTTATGTCTGGATTTGTGCATCAATATTTCATAAACATGTCAATTCAGTCTGGACTAGGCTGAAATAAATACCAAACTTCATTTCTAAAAGAAGTAATGGAATTTATATATACAAATTACGTTGAAAATAATTGCAATAATGCATTAAAGGTCAGTCCCTCATCCTGTATTACAAACTCTTTTTTGTTTGGATGTCACATGAGGGCGGCCCGGCGGTTAGTGGTTAGCGTGTCGGCCTCACAGTGGGGGACCTGGGTTCAAATCCAGGTCGGTCCAACTGTGTGGAGATTGTATGTTCTCCCCAGGCCTGCGTGGGTTTTCTCTGAGACAAATGCTGTGCTCTAATAAAATATATAATATATATTAGGCAACATAGCCTAACTCAGACAAAGCAGAGTAAACTGTGAGGCACACAGACTAAACCCTCTTCACTATACCGTCTCAGAATAAAAATATTTTACCTTAGAACTAAGAACAGGGCAAGAAATATGGTCTATACAATAAATTAAATAATACAAATTACTACAACCAACTCTGAGTATAAACTGTTCAACGTTCGAGACACAAGGTTAAATGCGAACACAGATAATTGTTGATTTAGTATTAAGTATGTTAATGAGGATATGTAAGAGTGCTGACTCCAATATACATCTAATCCACAAAATGCCAATAAATACAATGACACTGAGACCTCTTGTTAGACTGCACCATTGAATACATTAGGATGATCTCATTTTGTTCTTAAAAAGGCGTGTGAAATGTTCCATGAGGGCACTACACATTGGATATATTTTCAGTTATTCATTTTCTGAACCACTTTATCCTCATTAGGGTCGCTGGGCATGCTGGAGACTATCCCAGTTGACTCTGGGTCAGAGCAGGGGACACCCTGAAGTCCATTGCAAGGCACAAGGAGACAGACAACCATGCAAACTCACCCATACATAGGGGCACCCTAGTGTCCAATCAGCCTATCATGCATGTTTTTGGAATGTGGGAGGAAACCCGATTGCCCAGAGGAAAATCACAGGCCTGAGGAAAACATACAAGCTAAACACAAGTGGACCAATTTGGATTTGAATCCAGAATCCAGAGCTGTGAGGCAAATATGGACATATTTGCATTAAGCAAAAGTGTAAGAATGTGCCTTTGTTCTGGATATGACATGTCCATTGCGATTGACCAAGGTATTATTTGTATTATCACCTAACAATAAGATTCAATTCAGTCATATCCCTTTTCGACAAAAACAACGAGCATCCTGATTTTTCTCAAAAACATTAAAACAGACAAATTTGTGACTACACAAGTTTTCTATAACTTCAAATATATAATTGATTTGCGTGACAAATTGGTGGAAGAAGCTGACAAAGAAGGTTGTTATTTTTTGTTGTTGTTGTTGCTCAAACTGCCCATTGAATGCTCATCATGCGTTTGCGGGTCAATCCAGTGAGTCACTGATGACAAATATGTACGTGTACACCGGTGGTTAAAGGTTTTGAGAAACTTTCTCATCCTATTTAATAATTGAATTGCACGAAACGTTGTCGCCATGACGTCCATGCATTGGTGGCTGTGCATCTGGACTGTGCGCAGGGCGTCACTTTTTAAACATCGGACTTTGTGTTGGGCTGATAGCGGTGGCTTCTTTACCACACCCTTGTAGATAATGTTGAGACATTTAATTATTCAGTAGGGTGAGAAAGTGTAACTTATCGCGCCTATGAGTCATGTTGCCATTCTGCGGAACATACTCTCTCACACCTAAACATGAAAAAAATGCATTTTTTTCATTTTTTTAATGATTTTTTTTTAAAACCATATAATTATTTGAAACATGAACCATAAAATCTGATTCACCATATTAAAAAAAAAAAACATAAATCAAGGGAGGTTGAAATGAATTAAATGTCAATCAATCCCATTCTCTGAAAAAACACCAAAAACAGGATATTACAAAGAAAATATATCTTTTTATTTGTTCTAATTCACCATCTACTCACAAAGTAACAAATACCTATCTAGACATTATGATCTTCAATAGTGTGGAGTGCACAGATGAGAGAGAGAAGAGAGAGAGAGAGAGAGAGAGAGAGAGAGAGAGAGAGAGAGAGAGAGAGAGAGAGAGAGAGAGAGAGAGAGAGAGAGAGAGAGAGAGAGAGAGAGAAACTCGTAACATATAATAAACATTATAATTAACTTCAATAAACTTCAATGATTTGGCGGCCCGGCGGCGTAAGTGGATATTCTAAATTGCCCCTAGGTATAAGTGTGAGAGTGAATGGTTGTCCATCTTTTCGTGCCCTGCGATTGGCTGGCCACCGATTCAGGGTGTACCCTGCCTCTGGCCCGAAGTCAGCCAGGATAGGCTCCAGCACCCTCCACAACAAGGATAAAGCGATTCCAAAAATGAATGAATGAATGTACTTTAATTACTCTATACACTCAAATAAAAATGAATTTAAACCTTCTTGTGCAATAACTGATTCAAAGATGTTGATGTATTCTACCACGGCTTTCGAATTGGAACTTACTGGCTTCTCTATGCCTCAGAACCGAGCAAAAATGAGCCTTGAATTTTCCTCTTATCTCAAGTGTTGGTACATTCGTATGTCAAGGTATTATTGTACTATAATGTAATTAGCATTGAGTTGACCTGACCTTAAAGAAATCTCGCTTAGAAGCTCCATTCTTCAAAGCTATGAACTCTGAACTAAGAGGGAAGGCAGAGCTTTGGGAGACAAACACGTTTGCAAGTGTCATCCGTCACCTTCGATCTCTCCTGCAGGGTTTGCTGACAGATTGTTTGTTTATTGGTCTCCAGACACTTGGGCCAAACCTACAAATTGGCAACTCCTGTACAGTGTCACATTTTGCCCAACAGAGATTTGAGATGTATAAATCCTCCTATTCAAAGGTTTTAGCTCCCTTTTCATCACAACACAATGAGCCTTTAGAGAAAATAAAACTAAAAATAGAAACCACCACTGAGATTCCAATGGAACGGTCTGAGTTTCACATGTATTGTCTGTTTAAAGAGATAGTATAGAAAAAGGGGACAGATTATTTCAAAACATGATGGCGCAGATTAACTGGGGATCTGCAAATGATAGTCAAGAGAATATGGACTAAGCATGTCATACTTTCAAGTGCCACTAGTGATTCATTCATTACCATTCTGATATTCCTGAAGGTATCCAAATATTTCTTTCTCCCTCATGTGTGAAAACGTAACTCTCAAATTCAATGCTGACTTCATCCAAAACCTACATGTACGTGACACAGTGGTAGAGTCCCTTAACCCAGGAGTTCCGGGTTCGATCCACTGTCCTGATGACCTTGTATAAGTATCTTTGAACAAAATACTGAACCCCTCATTGCTCCTGATGGGGTATCATCAGTAGGTAAATGACGATAAAGTTTATAAGCGCTTTGAGTGACATGAAAGTGGTCCTAGCCAAGTATAAACCTATTTACCAAAATGTATTCATCACATATGTATAAAGCAGGGAGCTCTTAAGAAGACAACTTCATAATGTGTTGTAAACTGATTAAGCATATGTGAGTAGTATGTGCACTGAGTGTGTGTCTCTGAGTTAGATGAGAAAAACAATGTCATCCTCCATCTAAGAAGCCTCTGACATATCTCTGCATATTAAATTTTGCTGTGATGGTAGTGTGATGATGTAACACAACCTTCATTTGCATCCTTGCAATGTGTGTATTATATGATGCATACTGATTGATGTGACACAATGATATCTCAAATCGATGGAGTGGATGTTATTTTTCCTTATTTGGTTTTCATTAATGTATGAATAAAATGCATGATATTCTTTTACATGTACACACATTTATTTTTCCCTCAAAAGAGATTCTATATGTTAAGTGTGGCCAGGGAGTATTGGAACCAGCAACATTATTAAATAATACTGACATTGTACATTATTCTCTAAAAAAATACAAATAACCTACGTGTATACAATGGAATTTGCTAATGTATAAATCAAGTCATTACGAAATGTACAAAAAAAAGTACGCCTTCTACCACGACAGTCTTTAACAACATGACAACAATCTTTTAATGCATAGGGTTATGCATAATGGCAGAAAATATAGTTTTCTTCGCAAATGTGTTTTTAAATAATTTTCTGTCACATTTTTCTGCCTTTCCCAATAAACATGAACAAATTTAAATATAATTGGTTTTCCTTTTTTCCAAACTTCAGCCACAATGTCAGTGGGTTGACACACAACCTGGCAACCTTTAAAACACAACCTGGCCAACACTTTGGCTAGAGGCTCCCAGAAAGGACTACCCCATCTTATTCCGATCTTCATAAAAATAAGTAGTGATAGAGACTTAAAAGTGCAAATGTACAGCTCTGACAACTGTCACAAAGCGAATAGCAAAAAACAACAAGAAGTAACTTTCATGCGAGAAAAAAAAAGTTGTAATGGAACGTCCAGTGGTAAACCTGGGGTGACATTGGTATTGGTACTCGTACTGCACAAGCGCAAAGGGATTATTCAGTGCTTCTAACACCGCCTGTGGCGGTCAGGAGGGATTAAATACACATCGTTTGTCTGACTGCTGGACTATGAAAAACCAACCAGAAAAGTTTGCCTGTGATATTGCTGTTATTGAAAGTTTTTTTAAAATTTATTTTTAATCATCCTCAGGTTCCCTTTCTGTTGGTGATTAACAAAATGGGGCAACTAACAACTGCAGGGAATGGTAGTCTGAGAATGCAGCAATAACCTAAATACCCATGCGGTAACATAAACCTCCAAGCACACACGTCCACGCACACAGTGGAAGGAAGTGGTACAGCTTAAGATGTATTCATAAGGATTTTCATCAATTTGCAGTGGCTGACGCATAAAAAAACTTGCACTTAAAGTGAGCACACATTCAGAATGTCGACTCTGCATTATTTTTAAACTGGTATTTTAGATTTGCAGGAACAGACACACAATATCATGGCAAACTTCAATTCCTTAACATTTCTTTCCAATAGACCACACTACTGACTAAGTGAAGATTTTATTTTGCCACATAAGATCAATTTGTTTTCCACCATATAGCAGAGTATACTCTGACATTTTTGAGACTCCACATGGGACATTATTTCCCCTGATTTGTGAATTTTGCTATCTTTCTTGACAATTTGAAAATAAAGCAGGCGGAATTTTATTTTCCATTCATCTTACAATGGAATTTTATGCATTCCTGGCTAACATGTGGTCTCGTAGGTACATAAGGAAATGGAATCTACTTAGGAAACTTGGTTTCATATGTTTAGAGGCGGGTTTCGTGTTGTTGGGCAATGTTTGTGTTTGTTTTATCATGGGAGCACAATAGCTGGCTGCCAGGAAGTAACGTGCAAAAGAATCAGGCCAAATCCAACCACAAAGAAAAACCAACCATACCTTGGCAATAATTCTTCCTTTGATTTTCAGCGAGTGATTGTCCGTTTTTTACCAACCTACACACATCACCGCCATTGAACAATGATCTCAGCGGGCCCTATTTACAGAAGTGTAAAGAGCCCTTTGACAAAGGTTAAAGGTGTTAACTGATTTATATTAGAAACAAAAATAGGTCTCAAACCAATCTCTTTGAAATGGACTTGTAGTGTTGATTTATGATGAAAAAGCTCAACACAAATCAACACACACACACACACACACACACAAACAGACACATTGTGATCCCTCACTTGGAGTGAATACTCCGGGAGGGAGATATATAACGAGAAGGGGCTAAGAGGGTTAATGACTCCAATACAGAAGGAATGCTTGAGTAGGACTTGAGTGGCACACATGCACAGGCCAGTCTTATGCAAATGAGTATTTTAAATTAATGAGGCTGCCGACATCTCACCTCTCTTAATCTTCCTCCAGCTCGTCATGTCATACAACTGCTCATTACTGTCATTCCTCGCCACTTTGCAGCTTCAGTTTATCGCATTTTATTAGTATCCCAAATCAAAAATGCTCTGAAACTCAAAAGTGCTGGGTGGCCCTATGCTTGAGGGGCTATGGCGTCATACTCACGATTCTGGGGACCTGGGTTCAAATCTAGAGATACAATGACAGTGACCAAAAAAGTTGCTAGATATGCTAAAAGTGTAGAAAGGCATTGTAGTATAAATGAATCTACCGTGTGTTGTACAAAGAATGAAGAAGCGAACATTCAGAAAATGGCAAGAGTATACCAATTGGGTATTTTCCAAGGATGAGTAGCGAGTGCTAAAGAGGGATGAAAACACTGAACCAGCATTACGAAGGATTTACACTAGAGATAGGGCCATGAAGCTAACATGACAAGAAGACGTCTATACACTGCTTGATAGCCAATCAAAGGCAAAACTGATGAAGACTTGGTCCAAATAATCCCATCGAGGAGTGAAGAAGAAAAGGAAGTGGAGGACAATGACGAAAATTAAGATGAGGAAAATGGTCTTCCTTTAAGACATCTGCAGGAGATCTTCAATGTGACACACAGTTTGCAACAATGGGTCCAGTAGATTGATGACAACATGGTCAAAGCCATTGAATTTGGCAATCGTCTTGAAATGTCATGTCCTTGCCCAAAAGCATATTTATACAAGAAA
>NC_135522.1:10952500-11032500 GCF_051989575.1 Stigmatopora nigra
TCATTTTGGAGGGAATTTTTATTATTAATACAATAAGAAAAGAAAAGGAAGTAAATTCAAATAAATTTGGGCCATGTGTATTTTCCTCTGGGAATTTCATTCACTTGTTCCTTTTTTGTTTTTGTTTATAAATATTTTGTTACCTTAAATAGGTTCAGTTTTACTCTTTTCAATACCACGTCCGAGTAATGATAACAAAAGAGAAAGTGAATATAAAACTTTTAACCCGTTTTCTAGTGAGGAAATATGTTGAAAGGGGAAAATGTTATTTTCCTCCAATGACCGTCTTTGTTGTTTGTTGTCCGCGTGAATTAATTTGCGTGTACACTTTACGACACCACAACAAAATACGGCAAAATCGAGAACGCGCGCAGTTTGTAAACAAAGTGAACTTTCGTTGCTAGTAGCAGATGAAACGCCAACAACAGTGCATGCTAAGGAAATACATGTGTGCTATCTTTAATATATATTGTAATTTTAAATATTTTATTACAGTGACAAATTTCGTTTGCCAAAGTGTTGTAAACTTTCCCCGCTTTACTTACTATGCTAACATGCTAACGCACTGGAAGGTCAATACTACGCGGAAAAGAGGCTGCTACATTTGAGCAGAAGCAAGGCATGCAAGTAGCGAGCCTCCTTGCCAAACATCTACTTGGATTGGGACAACGGAGCCCCCGTTTCCAGCAGAAGTGTCGTTCTTCGACCCAGAACTCATTGACAACATTAGACATGATGCGGAGAGGCCAGATCAAGCGAGTTCTCTGCGTAGCCGAGAAGAATGATGCAGCTAAAGGCATTTCCGAAATCATGTCCAATGGGAGGTCTATCAGGGTTAGTATCCTGTTAACATTTTATTTCATTTCACATGATGAATATATGCAACTCTCTGACCTGTAAGAAATAGGGCGCACGAATCATGCATGTAACTAGTTGCTGGTAATTTTCTATCACGCTGATTGGCTTTCGGGGACAGTGGTCACTTCAGTGGATAGTTATTCGAAAGTCGTAAACATGGTCATTTAAAATGTATTTTTTGGTTGTATAAAACAGCTTAATTTTTGGCAGTTCATATTATATAGATTTGAATCCAAGCTCTTGTAGATGATTCAGTTCTGCTTGCTGATTTCTTCTACACATGATGGCAATGGTGTTCCTTCTTTTCTTTTTTTTTTCCTTTTAGAGAGAAGGCATGTCCAAGTTTAATAAGATATATGAGTTTGAATATCATCTCTTTGGTCAGGTATGTGAACAAAATGAAATAATATATATGTTGTATATGTATATGTATTTCCTCTAATTGCTTTTCTTATGTCTGCACTGGCATCTACTAGAATGTGAAGGTGTCAATGACATCAGTTTCAGGCCATCTACTGTGTCATGAATTTAATGCTTCTTATAAGAACTGGTAAGTTGAGAAAGGACATGTCCATTTGTATTAGTGGTGGTAACTTCTGGGTACCTTCTGATGTGATATGATTTTGGATTCAAGGCTCATGATATGGCGATGTAGAAATAATCGATCTATGGGTTAGGAAATCTTTCGTTCATCCGCTGCCATACCAGGCTCTTCAAATTGATTGGACTTTTATGGCCGTTAATAGCAACCAGTGCGTTCCTTTTGTTTTTTGGTATTTTTTTGTTAATATTTTGTCACTTGACTTGGGTCCTTGAACACGAAGTGACCCAGGAATGTCCCTAAATGAATAGGGAGTAACTAAAAATCAACAATAATTGACCTGTAAATTCCATAAAATGAGACACTGTGTTGACACTAAATTTTCGTAACAGGCCTAATTGTAACACCCCTAACTAATTGTTATACGTTCTCCGGATGCTCCGTTTTCTTCCTAGATCCCAAAAACATGCGGTGTAGTCTGGTTGGACACTTTAAATTGCCCCTAAGTATGTGTGTGCGCGTGTGGTTGTCTGTCTCCTTGTGCCCTGTGATTGGCTGGTCACCAATTCAGGGTGCCCACCTGTGCCCAAAGTCCAAATGAATGTTTAATTGTAATATGCCAGGGGTTCCTAGCACCAGTCCTCGAGAGTCCCTATCCAGTCTTTTTGCCATGTTTGGCTTCTCCAAGAATCAAATAATTAGGATCAGAATCAATCTTTTGGACAGTTTTCTGTTGAGTTCAGCATTTGAATCAGGTGTGGTAGAGCAGTGTTTCCCAACTCCTAGCATTACGTAAAGAGTATTTTTGTGCTCAGACACTCTTAACGTCAACAAAAGTTGAAGTCTGAAAAAACTTCCTATTCACGTTACAGAAAATAAGCAACAAAATGACAGTTTTACCATTTGAATCTTGTAATAGTATAATCTATGATCTTATGTTCATCATATTTTGATTTGAAAGTTGTAATAGTTCAATTTTAATAACGTAATATTAACATTTTTGTCTTGGAATATTGCAATGTATGACTTGTAATTTCCTGCGGCACAGTGGTTGACAATCGTTGTGGTAAAGTAGGTAGATATAGAAAAATGGACTGGATAGGAGGCCTCGGGGACTTGAGTTGGGCACCCCTGATATACGCTTTTAGGTTTCTATTTACATTAAGTGACACTACCTTCAAGTATTAATTTTGCATTTACATTTTTTTGCTCCAAGGCAAAGCTGCAATCCAGTGCAATTGTTTGATGCTGAAATTCATAAGTATTGTCCAGATGGTATGATACAAATTAAGGTTCGTCTCCTTCCTCCCTCTACTACCCATAAATGATCTAGGCATCATAAAATGGAATGATTAATATTCATTAATAAAATATCTTCATAAATGTCACTACAATATGCAAATAACTGACTTAAATGTTACCTTATTTTTCACATGTCCTAACTTCCCATTCATTCTCATTCGTCTTTTGCAGCGAACGTTGGAAAAGGAAGTGAGACAATGCCAGGCCTTAATTATCTGGACTGACTGTGACAGAGAAGGAGAAAACATTGGCTTTGAAATTATTGATGTCTGTAAAGCAGGTATGCTTAATTGAAATATTAACTCTGCAAAAATTGAGGTAGCAATATTTGGTGTTCAGACCTTTCTCCATATTTTTCTTCAGGTACTGTTGCTCAAATGCAAATATTTTTGTTATTTGTTCATATGCTTTTTTTTCAGTGAAGCCCAACTTGCAAGTGCTTCGGGCAAAGTTTTCAGAAATCACCCCCAACTCTATTCGGAGAGCTTGTGAGACTCTATCAGAGCCAAATGTTAACATCAGTGATGCTGTTGATGTCCGCCAACAGCTTGACCTGAGAATAGGTGAGGAGGCGCCGAAAGAATGTTATAAAGTGTTCCCTCGCTACTTCGCACTTCAGCTATCGCGGACTCAGAGCTTCGCAGATTTTTTTCAGGAAAGAAAAATAAAAAATTTAAAGATATTAAGTTAAAATTATAAATTACATCATTTTACAAGCGGTGAAAACAAATTATTCAATAAGAATTAGTAATTGCATCAAAGAAATGTTCAATAACATGGTGAGAGTTCAGGAATCGCATTGATGACGTCATGGCGCATCTTCACCACCCAAAAAAACAATGTTCACAACTCCCAATAACGATGTTTCTTACGTGCAAAAAAACTGCAGAAGATCCTCCATACGGACTACTATGATGTTTTTGCTTGGTGGTGCTTTTGTGCACGTGTTAGACGTTTCTTTAAGCATTTTTAAGGGGCACCCCTACTTCGCGGAAATGCACTTATTGCGGGGGGTCCTGGTCCCCATTAACCGCGATAGGCAAGGAAACACTGTAATGCTGTAAGATTCAGAACAACAACAAAAATTCAATATCTTGAGATTCTTCAGATTATATAATGAATTGATATCCTCGTGACTTTATAATCACATTTCTTTCTGCACATATCCAGGAGCATCCTTCACTCGATTCCAAACCCTTCGCCTACAGAAGATCTTCCCACAGTCTCTGGCCAATCAGCTCATCTCTTATGGCAGCTGCCAGTTTCCCACTCTTGGTTTTGTGGTGGAGCGTTTCAAAGCCATCCAAGCGTTCATTCCTGAAACTTTCTACAAGATCAAAGGTACATATCTACGTAGAGCCTAAAAGGTTTGATGTTTTCTTCACAGAAAATTGGATTTAGATTTAAATCGTGACCCTTTTGCTTCCTGGATTCAGTTTTTCATGAGGTGGAGGAAGACACTGTAGAATTTGGATGGAAAAGATACCGTCTGTTCAACCACACTGCGTGCTTAGTGCTGTACCAGATCTGCATGGAGGTAGAGTATTTTATATTCCTTTTATTGATTGGTGTAACAAAATATTAGCATAGCAAAACATTATGTTGCCTGTCACTTCATATACTTTTGTTGAGTTGGTTGTAAGTTGGACTTTTTAATGTGATATTAATCATTGTGTTTGGGTCGACTGTGTATTTTCGAAGATCCAGTACAGAGTCAAGAATAGTTTTTATTGATTATTTTTTTAACAGTGTTCCAAACCGTGGAAAATAAATGTTTCTGTTTGATGAATGGCAAAGGTTAAGGGATATTATCACTTAACTGATTATATAGAAGCAGCCCAGCGGCTTGAGTGATAAGCGCGTCGGTCTCACAGTTCTGGGGTCCTGGGTTCAAATCCAGGTTGGTCCTCCTGTCTGGAGTTTGCATGTTCTCCCCGGGCCTGCATGGATTTTCTCCCGGTACTCAGGTTTCCTCCCAGATTCCAATAACATGCATGGTAGGCAGGTTGGACACTATAAATTGCCCCTAGGTATGTGTGTGAGTGTGAATGCTTGTCCGTCTCCTCGTGCTCTCTCCGATCAGATGGCTACTGATTCAGGGTGTTCCCTGCTTCTGGCCCAAAAGCTCGGATAGGCTCCAAAATCCACGCTGAAACTCGTAAGCGGAAGCCACTCTTGCTACTAGCAGTCAGCACTGAAAAAAAGAGAAAAACAAGTTATAATAGGGGTGACCCTGCTTCGCGATTTTTCGATTATCACTGCAATGTCTGGTCTATGTTAACTGCAATATTCAAGGGATGACTATGTACAGTTGTGGTCAAAAAGTATGCATACACTTGTGTCATTAATGTCCAATTTTTGCAAATCTTTGCCTTTGATGTTAGACATCTTTACAACTTTCAACATTAACTTTCTTAATTGTCTATTCATTTCATCATTAGGAAATCCAATTTTTTTCCTCAGCTTGAAGCAACTTGTTGAATTCACTAAGGAATGGTAGCACATAATCCCAAAAATGAAGTGTTAATTTGGTGAGGGGTGATAAGAGCTCCTTTACATGACTTGCTCTGCCATCTTTTTCAGCAGCTTCACTGCTTTGCAAAAAGCCTAGAAAAGTGGGATACTGGTTAAGAAATCTTTTGATAACCTTTTTGAGTGATAGCATCTTAAAAAGTGTAATTTTCTATGGAAAGGAATAATTTTGTGCTCGAACAAAGACAAGAATTTTGATCCAAAATTCAAAGGCTTTTGCAAAATGTACCAATTGTGAATAAATGAGTGTGAATTTTGACATTTTTGATTTGGATACTTGATATAAAATATGATGTACTGAAACGTTGAAACAGAAAAGTGGTGAAGGATGACAGTATATTTTTTTTAATGTATCGAAGGCCCTCACTTTTCATTTACCATAGCTGGATGACTAATTGAACGATTCTAACTGATTTCAGAAAAGAAACTTAAACTCTTTACGTGTTTAATATATGGTATCTGACAATGGAGGCACCAAGGTTGCTGCCCACTCTCTGTGTGCCTGTGTAAAAATATGCTACTTCTCATCTACAAAACTGCATAAAAGAAACGCAATGTGTATCTGAATGAAAGCAAAACTCAATACATTGGATACGACATTTGATACATGTGTTATAATCTCTGATGTCCTGTGTCCTATTGAGGTATCTTGAAAGAATAATGTACATATTCTAATTGAGGATGGTACCATGCAGTAATGGACTATTTCTAAGGCAAAATGCCATGGTAAACCATGTATTTGATTGACAAGGGAGTGTACTTGCAAATGTTATCATCAAATTTGTGCTTTAACTCATTCGCAGGATCCCATGGCAACAGTCACCTCAGTAACAAGCAAGCCCAAGAGCAAATGGAGACCTCTTCCTTTGGACACTGTGGTAAGTCATCCACACACTTGTCTGTCTGTCCATCTTTTGGCCTCACCAGCCTTTTGCTTTTATTCATCCATCAGGAACTGGAAAAACTGGCATCTCGAAAACTGAAAATAAGTGCCAAAGAAACTATGAAAATTGCCGAAAAACTTTACACAAATGGGTAAGTGTGGAGTAGCATTTTTTTGTGCTTTGCTTGTGTGGTGTTATTATGGGGACTTTGTCTTTTATGGTTAAACCTTTCTCTCAATATTTTGAACACTCTTGGATTGCATTGAAAAACATTTCATTGTGTTTCTGCGAAGGTTCATCAGCTACCCACGCACAGAGACAAATATTTTCCCATCATCCCTTGCGCTCAGCCCTTTGGTGGAACAGCAAAGGGAGAGTCCAGAGTGGGGGGCATTTGCCCAGCAGGTGCTTGACCAGCCTGGGGGTCCCAATCCACGACAGGGCAAAAATTCTGACCAAGCCCATCCCCCTATACACCCCACTAAATACACAAGCATGCTGCAGGTAGGCAGAATCTCTCTCTCTCTTTTACATTTTTATTTTTTCTAACACCAGTGTCAAATTTTCTATTTCAGGGAAATGAAGCACGTGTATATGAGTTCATTGTCCGGCACTTCCTGGCTTGTGTGTCCCAAGATGCTTTGGGGCAGGAAACTATTGTCGATATAGACATCGCTCAGGAGAAGTTTTCCACTTCGGGACTCATGATCATTGCAAGGAATTACCTAGATGTTTATCCTTATGACAGGTGGAGTGCAAAGGTAAGAAAGGTTTAGTGTATTGTGAAGCATCAAAGATCAGGATAGGATACCTAATTATTAAAACTAAGTTTTTGCGCTAATGTAGGTGATTCCAGTGTATGAACGAGGTTCCCAATTCCAGCCCTCTGCCATCGAGATGATAGACGGTCAGACGAGTCCACCGCAGCTACTCACTGAAGCTGACCTGATATCACTAATGGAGAAACATGGCATTGGTAGATCACAAAGCACACATTTGTTGATTTCTTTGTATAAATGTGTGTGTGTATGCATACATACATGCATGCATATAATGTGTTTTTTGCATACACTACTTATGTACAGTTCTCTATATATACATATTATACATATATACAGGACTGTACATGTGTAATATATACAGGACTGTACATGTGTAATGTATGCAAAAAAAAATTGAAAATAGCAAACATTATCCACACAGATGGCACAATTAGTTCATTCATTAGTAATCATATTAGACTTAAATGATAAAATGTCAAAAACATTACTCAAAAATATTGATTGATAATTAGATATATTTACCTTTTTAAGGTAAAATATATATGGTACTGTGGTGCTTTTGCGCAAGAATTAGTTTGCAGCATTGAGTGATGCATTTAACATTTGTGGCTAGTCAGTTTAACATCAAAAGAAAGAAAACCTGTTATAATTATTGTATTAACCAAATAATTAAAAATTTATTGTATTATAGCATATCAATATTTTGATATAAAATGGCATGTATTGTATTTTTTCCATATGACCTATTTTAAGCACACCTCAATGAATCTTATAATTTATTTTAACAGGCACCGATGCAACACATGCAGACCACATCGAAACAATAAAAAGTCGTATGTACGTGGGCTTGACAGCTGACCAGAGATTTCTCCCTGGGGAACTTGGCATGGGACTGGTTGAAGGTATATAGACACATTCACATTCTCGTGCTAGAGTTTTAAGAAGGTTTCAAATGTTGTTGTTTTTTAATGCTTAGGTTACAATGCCATGGGGTATGAAATGTCAAAACCCCACCTGCGGGCTGAATTAGAGGCAGACCTCAAACTGGTTTCAGAGGGAAGGAAGGACAAAAGTAGTACGTTGCAGCACCACATCCAGAAATACAAGGCTGTCTTCATTGAATCAGTTAGGAAGGCAAAGAAGTTAGTGTTGTGTAATATTCCATCATAGGGATGTCCGCGGTCAGAAATTGGCTCGGAATATAGCGGAAATCAGGCCTGATTGTGCCATTTTCAGAGGATCGGAATCGGGTAAAAAAAAAAAAAAGAATTTAATGTATCAGTTAACTTTTTTCTGTATTAACTCCTTAGCTGCTATTGATGGCAAGAATCATCCAATCCAATTAGACTAGGGGGGCTGGCAGTGATCGAACAATCGAGTGAAATACAATCACAAGATTACAAGATCACAAGATAACAAGTACCTGAAATATTTATGTATAATGTAAACATTTTTATATACAGCATATTTTATCGTATTTTTCATATTTATATTGACACAAACGTTGCAGTAAAAAAAACTCCAACAAACCACAATTAAAAATATTCACATTATGGGATTGGGTGACAAAGTTTATTTATGGAAAATACATAATTTAAACAATTTGTTTGCAATATTATTTTGGAGCTGCACATTTTAAAAAAAAATGCTGTTGACATAGCTCGATATAAATTGGGTGGACAAAAGACATTTGGACTTTTTCCCCCCAACTGAATACATTTTCTGGGTATCAGATCGGGACCTGGTATCGGCAGATTTTTAAATTTATTTGATCGGGACATCCCTATTCCATCATACTACTACTTCTAGAATTAGTGACTGTTGCTTGTTAATCTAAATGATCAAGTAAATCTCTGTGCCGCTTCAGGCTAGATGAAGCTTTGTCGGCATATTTGGGTGAAGCTCAGGAGCTAATTGAAACTGAGCAACAAGACATGGAGATCCCGCTGGCTGTCAGGAAGTGTCCCCACTGTGGACGTGACATGGTGCTGAGAAAAAAAAGGGAGGGAAACAGGTGAGACAAAATAAAGGCAAGAAACTCACAATAAAACAAATCTAATACAAAAGGATAATATTTTCTTCACAGCAACTACAAAACATTTAGGATGCTTTGCATGCTTAACCTCTGCACATAAAATATTCCAGCAAATACACTTTTTTTTGTACCTAGCTAATATAGTCCCTCCCACCTTTTCAGTAAGTTCCTGTCCTGTGTGGGATTTCCAGCCTGCAAAACAGCCTTATGGTTTCCTGACACAGTGCTTGAGGTCAGTCGAGATGACAGTATTTGTCCCACCTGCCAGCCACAGCCGGTTCACATGTGAGTATTTCTAATTGGCCAATGCGCAAAGTAGAGGTGTGACCACAATATTCTAACCAACAACTATGGCTATTTTACTCAGCTTTTGGTTTATCACACAGACATATGCAAACGTATACTCACAAGGGTCACGGGGGTCCTAAAGCCTGTCTTAGCTAACTCCAGGCGAAAGGTGGACTATACCTTTGCGTCGTTGCCAGCCAGTTATAGGGCACACCTAGAGATAAAAGACAATAAAAGCCTTGTGTTGGGACATCTAAATCACGCTGATACTCTAGTGCCGCTACATTGACCAATGGGATTGACACGTTGGCACGTCTGTGGTCGCGAAACCACTTTGAACGCCGATACATCGGCCAATGAGAGTCTTGCATTGACCAATATGAGCTTTGCAGTAGCTCAATAAAATTTAAATAGCACCGACACTAACTTTAGTACTACTTTAGTCATATTTTTTTGTTTCTTCAGAATCCCTTGCACATGCTCATTGATTAGCAACAGTGTAACAATATTATTAGAATAATTTAGATTCCTATTTTACTTTAAAAGTGTTTAAATGACAAAAAATGCACGGATTTTCTTTTTACTTTTACATTCTGGGTATGGCTCTCAAGAAATTACATTTAAAAATAGAAATTGTTTATGGCTCTCTTGGTCAAAAAGGTTCCCGACCCATGCCCTACTGCACCGGGTGGCCAGTTAAATGTCATATTGTCAGTTAAAGACAATAAATCAATTTAAAATGGGTGAAGGCGAGGATTGAGTGATCATGTTTCTCATGTTTCCATTGACTGAGATAGACTTACAATCCAATTTCACTGGGGAACTGCCCTCCCAATCTTTTACAACCAATTCCTATCCTGATAAAATGATGTGATGGGCCAGATTTCTAAAAACGTGATCGGATCAAACACAATCATTAGAGATTTAATCACAGCAATCAGTCATTTTATATGCTGTGACTTTGAGCTTGAATTTGCACAATTAGAGAAGGTGAAGAAATTCAATCACTCGTCTACTAGGACCCAACAGCCGTTTCTGGTCACCATAAAAAATTCCATCTCTCTACATTGCACAGTTTGGACAAACGTAGCGAGAGAATCTTAACATACACACACACACATACATAAATCACACTTTATAAGGATTATAGATGAAAGCTAATTATGCACTTCACATTTGAAGATATATTTTTCATTTATTTTACTTATATTTTATCGCCATGGCATATGTTGCAAAACTTTCTATACCACTGCAACATGATTGAATTTGTTAAAGCAAGTTTCCTCTCACATGTTTTAAAATTGTGAAGAAACCTGGCAAAATTCTTTTCATCAGTGGGCGGTAACCCTGTGACCACATGCCAGAGCACAGTCCAAATATAGGGCACATTTGGCAAGCTGGAGTGCTTCACACCAGTATCTGTTGCCACAGCAACTCTTGCGATGTACAGACCTTAAAGCTGAGCCACAGCACTTGTTTGTAATAACTGATTTTTTTAAATTCCCATTTTACCCAGCAGCTTGTTTTAACTAAGTCAAAGCACAAACAACTTTTTTTAATATCACTGTTTCCAGTCAGTTTTACTTTGCTGATCACCAATTTGCTCTTTTAGCTGAACTAAATTTCCAAAAATTAATAGAAGTATTTTGAAAAGTTGATTTTTTTTACCCCTGTATCTTTCATTGAGATTTCTGATGATATTACACAATGAGGACAAAATTGATTACAAGCCCTTGTATTGTTTAATACTAATACTAGTTTTAGTATAGTATTTCTTTTCATTGTGCTTTTGTTAAGACGTTATTTGTAGGTTGATTATTTTGAGACCTACCGTATTTTCTCACATATTGACCGCCTCCGCGTACAAGCCGTCCCCTTAAAGTTGCCTTAAAATTGTTGAATTTTATGATTTCTCTCGTATAAGACGCCCCCTGATTCACAGTTCCCCCTTCCATATTCATGGTTTTAATAGGGAGTACAAATGTGTTATTTTGGATGGAAAATATTAAGAAAAATAATCGCACGTGGTATTTCTGAGACACTGTATGAATTGAAAGGATCGTCTATTAGATTGCACGTTCCGAAAAGGTGTTGTCTGCACGTGGACAAATTAAAAAAGGAAGTCAGTCACGCGAGAAGTACAACCAGGAAATGTGTCCGAGTCTCCGGGTGCAATAATAGCATGAGATACACATTACGCAAGGCTGGGATATTTTAATGATCGACCGCAAGACCTTTGTTCAACCTTAACAAATATTGGGATGTGCTGACATGGCAGATTTTACGAACCAATGTAATAAGGCTACTCGCATCCAGTCAGTCAGAGCACATTTAACAAACGGTAAAAGGAAGCGAGCAATGGAAAGTGAGTTTTGTCAAAATTAATTTTGTTTAGCGTGTTATTTGTTTATCTTTTCTCTATTTTGAAAAAAAGGACCATTTTGGCCGCACTGTCTTGCATTATGGAATTTATTTTTTGTAACCTTGCAGTTTCGTGCATATATACACTGTACCCTTGATTCAGTCATCATTTTTTTTGTTACAAATACGGCTTTTATGCGAGAAAATACGGTATATTTTATATAAAAAGACTACTTAGGGTTCATTGCTAACTTTTTAGGAAAACATGTTTTACTTGCTCTGTTAGGTGTATTTTAGCCCATGACCATATTTTTTTTAGACAAAACAAATTAATGATGAAGAGGATTTCTCTCTGTAAAGCCTAAAATAAATGTAGTAAAACTTATTTTTCTGACTAAGGGCCTTCTTATGAAGCTTAAGATACAAAAGTATCATTTTAAAAGAGGATAAGCGGCAAGGCAAATGAAATATAATGTGCTTGTTATTTACAGTAATGATTTTATCAAATGTGAAAGTAAATTATGGCTAACATGTGCCCACTGTTTGTCCTACAGGTTAAAGTTGAAGTTCCGTAGGGGTAGCCTTCCCGCCACGATGCCTTTAGAATTTGTAGGCTGTATTGGTGGATGTGATGAGATGCTCAAAGAAATTTTGGACCATAAATATCTCAGAGGAGGAGGAAGAGAGGTCCCACATCCAAATGCTCAAAGACCAGCACGGCCCCAAATACAGAGGTCAAACCCAGGGTCTTGCGCTCCACCTTCTGCCCCCTCTTGGATGCCACAGCCTCGTGAACCACCAGAAGGCAATAATATCAGTGCACTTAACAACAATGATGTCATTGTGTGCAACTGTGGCCAGGATGCAACCCTGTTGACTGTACGCAAAGAAGGCCCCAATCATGGGCGGAAATTCTACAAGTGCCATTCAGGGGCTTGTAATTTCTTTCTGTGGGCGGATCAGTCGAACCAGCAGGTGGCGTCGCAGAATCAATGGCCCCCACCGCCACCTCCGTCAAGAGTCTCCCACCCTCCACGCCAATCTCTGGGGTTCAGAAACGCAACCGAAGGGGGTGGAAGTGGCCCTGAGAGAAACACCCGAGGTTTAAAGTGTAATTGTAACGGGGCCACCGTGATGCGAGTTGTGCAGAAGGATGGACCCAACAAGGGAAGAATATTCCACACGTGTGGAAAACCAAGGGATCAGCAGTGTAACTTCTTCCAGTGGGGTGATGAAAATGTCTCACCACCAGGCAAGTCACACAATGTGTTTTAAAGGGGTACTTGGAACATGAACATCATATTGATAAATACTATAGTTTGGGTAACTCATAAATCAAGACACAACTACAAATAAATGAGACACTTTTCTTAGGCAGCTTGTTGGCAGACAATAAATTATGCCACCAATACAGTAATGAAAAATCACCTTAAGGCAGGAAGGAATTATTTCACCCCAAAAAACATCTAGGTTCCTGCCGATGTGATACAATTTGTGCTACAAGGCTCAGGATAACGATTATCTCACAATATAGCGACGCCACAATTATCGATTCATGGTTAAAAAAAAATGTACTTAAGATACTCCACGATACAATTACAGTAATCCCTCGGTTATCGCGGTTAATGGGGACCGGGACCACCCGCGATAAGTGAATTTCTGCAAAGTAGAGGTGCCCCTTCAAAAATGCTGAAAGAAACGTATAACACGTGCAGAAAAGCACCACCAAGCTAATATGCTGTTCATTCAGGTGTTTTATTGCACACCAGAATGCAGGTGTTATGTTTATGCATACAAACAAATCAAATACAGTATATATACAGTAAAAAAACAGTAAAAAACTGCAAATGTAATAAATGTAAACTTTTATCCATAAACATCATAGTAGTTCGGATGGAGGATCTTCTGCAGTGTTTTTGGCGTAAGGAACATCGTTATTGGGAGTTGTGAACATTGTTTTTTTTGGTCGGTGAAGATGCGCCTGTAAACATCCATGACGTCATCCATCAATGCGATTGTTGAACTCGATGGCTCTAACCATGTTATCGTCCATTTATTTGGCCTTTTTTTGATGCAATTACTAATTCTAATTGAATATTTTGTTTCCACATCTTGTAAAATAATGTAATTTATTATTTTAATTTAATATCTTTAATTTTTTTTTCCTGAAAAAAAACGCAAAGCTCTGAATCCGTGGTGGTGGAACCGCGAAGTAGCGAGGGCCCACTGTACTAAAATGAAAAGCAAACAATTTTAAATTGGTAAAGTAAAGGATGAAATAAACTTTTGTGAACAGGTTAGGGATTAACAATAACTTTTCTCTCACAGACAATGAGAATATTTCAGTAAAAATATAACATTTTATTAGTTCTGTAAATATGCCACTATATTATTACATTTTTATAAACAAGTATTTCTTAACTCATTAGCGCTATTGCGAAAATATTTGTCCATTTGATTTAAACTAGGAGGACTAGATGTGAATGCTTATGTTTGATTACCATTGATTCATTCATTTTATATCCTAATTGTCAATGACCAATATATCATCATATTTATAGTCACATCCCAGCAGGTCACCATATCTATTTTAAACAACCTTGCTACTACAGAAAAAACTGTCATGTCGCATGAAATCCTGCTGGAATCTCTCCATGTAAAGAATTTTATGTGATTTGACCTGTTTTACTCACCGCCAGGTGGCTTCGGAAACGGTGGTTTCAATAACAACGAAGACGGCGGGAAGAGGGGCAGGAAGACCACGGGGGACAAACCATTGGCTGCCAAGAAACCTCGTTCCTGTGGCATCTGCCACATGCCAGGACACACACGGGTAAAATGTCCTCAGCGGTGACAGCAGCATTTAGAGGTTTTGCACTATGTGCCTTGACTGTTTTTGTTTGTTTGTTTGTTTTTAAACACACATTGCAACTCTTGTACAAGACCACTCATGGGCCTTCTTGTGTATCTGTGTTTAGCAATTATATTTAAATACGGCGGGGTTAAGTGAAGTCAAAGATGTTAAATGAGATGATGACATGGTATTGATCATCTACCGATTTCCAGTTTCTAAACATAATATCACTGGTGTTAACATACCAAGAGGGGATTAAAAAATGCCTTTGTCTTGAAACAGTTATTTGATAATCTCATTTTAATTAATATTCTAAGTAAAGTCTGTTTTAAGAGTAGTATGTGGTGGAACACATTTGTGTCTTTTTTGTCATTTTCTATCTGAAATGTATTCCTATGTCATTAAAATAAATATGAGAATTTTTCCACATTCCATTGGTTTGGATATTTTAGTGGGATGTAGTTTTGATTTTGCTTCTACACTATTTATCACAATATTTGGTTTCTTTCAGACTCCTTTATTTTCAGACACTTTGTCAATTGAGCCCCAAATTCCAAAGAGTAGCTGTTTTTTTTCCCAGTATTGCCATTGAAATGTATACAGATATAATCCTCGTGTTCATAATATCAATGTAGGGATAACTCTCCCACTTCAAATGGATTGGACATCTAATGACAAATTAATTTTAAAGTGTTTTAACAGCCACATGATTGGACATCTTTCAGTGTCCCAAATCGCAGTCTCAAAGATTTAAGCATTCTGTAGATGCTGTGCAAGGTTATTGTTTGGGATCCTGAGTGCAAATATATTTTCTTTGGTTGGTAGAATTTGTTCAATGTATCCTAAACAGGATACTGTAACGATTTAATGACGTGTTTAATATGGCCCAATTTCCTTGTATTTCAATTGAATTCACATTAGAAGGATGGAAAAAAGGACATCATTGGACATTTATCATCGTCAATCGCAGTGAAAGCATTAAAGACCATGTAAAATAATTAAGACCTTTATAATTTATTTATTTTTTAATAAAAACTGGGTTGTGGTAGTACAGTGTTCCCTCGCTTATCGCGGTTAATGGGGACCGGGACCCCCCGCAATAAGTGCGTTTCCGCGAAGTAGGGGTGCCCCTTTAAAAATGCATTAAGAAACGTCTAACACGTGCACAAAAGCACCACCAAGCAAAAACATCATAGTTGTCCGTATGGAGGATCTTCTGCAGTTTTTTTGCACGTAAGAAACATCGTTATTGGGAGTTGTGAACATTGTTTTTTGGGCGGTGAAGATGCGCCATGACGTCATCAATGCGATTCCTGAACTCTCACCATGTTACTGACCATTTCTTTGATGCAATTACTAATTCTTATTGAATATTTTGTTTCCACTTCTTGTAAAATGATGTAATTTATAATTTTAACTTAATATCTTTAAATGTTTTATTTATTTTTTTCCTGAAAAAAATCTGCGAAGCTCTGAGTCCGCAATAGCTGAAGCGCGAAGTAGCGAGGGAACACTGTATAGCATTTGTGTAACCAAAACAGTACCGACAGTTTAACCAATGAGGTGTCTTCTAAAATCAGTAGCACCTGACTTAACCAACTGATTACACTTGTAAAATGTATCCTCTTGTTCAGTTGGAACAAAAACCTGAACCCTTTGAGGGTCGGTGTAGGGTCACCTACACAAGGGGTCTCAAACTTTCTGCAAAGGGCCGCAATGGGTCCTAGTCTTTCAACCAATCCAGTGTCGACAGTTTAACCAATGCGGGGTCTTCTAGAGTAAGTAGCACCTGGCTGCAATCAATTGATTACACTTGCAAAAGATGTCTGCTTGTCGGTTTGAATGTAAACATGCACCCATTGCTGCCCTTTGAGGAACGGTTTGAGAACGCTGGCCTACACCATCAAGTGGCTTGACAACATATAGTAACACTAATTCACAGATAATACAAATAATTATTTGTATTTAGCCTTTAAAAATGATCTAATTCACAGACACTCCCACTTAATAAAGAATCAGACATCTATGTCCGTCAATGGCAAAGGTTAAGCTATAAAAGGTCAAAATATATTTATAGATGAAAAATAAATACCTACATTTCCTGGAGTAAAACAAAACATGGCCACATTTATTTTAATTTGGCCTTTTTTCATTTTATTACAATTTATTGTGATTATTTTTTTAATGTATTAATTTTATCTCATCTCATTTTTTTGTACCGCTCTATCCTCACTAGAGTCGAGGGGGTGCTGGAGCCTACCCCAGCTGACTCTGGGCTAGAGGCGGGAGATACCCTGAATTGGTGGCCAGCCAATCACAGGGCACAAGGAGACAAACAACCATTCACACTCACAATCATACCTAGGGGCAATTTAGAGTGTCCAATCAGCCTACCACGCATTATTTGGAATATGGGAGGAAACGTATACCCAGAGAAAACCCATGCAGGCCCCGGAGAGAACATGCAAACTCCCCACAGTTGGACCGACCTGCATTTGAACCCAGGTCCCCCACTGTGAGGCCGACGTGCTTAGCACTTAGCCGACGGGCACTAAAAATACAAAATGATAAAAAAATGGATTAAATAATTGCAATTTTTGACTTAAAAAGGGGAACATCATTAAATATATTGTATCATCTCTAATCTTCACTTGAATTTGGTCCTAAAACAGAAAGTCAGCACTCATGATTTATTATTGCGGACCGCACAAAATGATGCGGCGGGCCAGATTTGGCTCTCGGGCCGCCACTTTGACACAGTGATTTATAACGGGCATTGTCATTTTAAGGTAAAAACAAATGTCAGTAGCGCTTCCTGCATTGCGATACATATTTTCTATGACTCAGGGGTCTTGCTCCGTAGAGCTTGTTTCTGGAATATTCCACGGCGTGTTTACGTCTCTAAACAATGATTTCACGAGAAACGCATGGATTCCCGGTATGGTGTAAATGATGTATGTACTTTATTTTGTTGATCTTCTAAGGAAGCAGCACTGAATTTACTGGCACGTTCGGTGAGTCACGCGTGACTCATCACGAGTGAGTGGGCGCTAAATGGTCTTGCAGTGTTGTTTTTCGTGCTACCGGCTCCACGCACATACGGATTCACACACCGCCGGTATCCGGGCAGATAACAAGTCATGTGATACATGAGTTGATTTTATATTTTAATTTGAAAAGTATGCTCGTGAGAATCGTTTTCTGGCGGAATTTGTCAGTCGTTCTATTCAACTTTAAAGCATTCTATTGATCTTTTTTCAAAATTATTCATGAAAAATATTTTATTCGTATATTGGCAATTGTGTAAAGTGTTGTATTGCTTCAATTGAGAACAATACATACGACACAGTTATCCCTCATTTATCGTGGTTGCTGGAGTTTTGGGGGCTCCAAGCAAGAAAATAATCCAAATAATATAGTTGGTAGACAATCTATATTATACCTCTCGTCTCATTTTCTGAACTGCTTTATCATCAGGGTAGCAGGGGGTGCTGGAGCCTATCCCAGTTGACTTCGGGCCAGAAGCGAGGTACATCCTAAATTGGTGGCCAGCCAATCGGAGGGCACAAAAAGACAAACAACCATTCACACTCATACCTAGGGGCAATTTAGAATGTCCAATCAGCCTACCATGCATGTCTTAGGAATATGGGAGGAAACTGGATAACCCAGAGAAAAACCACGGAGGCCCAGGAAGAACATGCAAACTCCACACAGGTGGACCAACCTGGATTTGAACCCACTGTGAGGCAGACCCACTAGCCACTCTGCTGCCGAGCGCAAATGAGGTAATGTTTAAGATTAAAAACAAAGGAATACATTTTTAAAAATTATTTTTAACATTTCCAGGCCTCTGACAAATGAACTGATCAAGCCCAATTTTTTAAAACGTTATAAAATGAGGTCATCCCTTTATTGAAGTTACTTGTAACTTCTTACATCTATCAGAACAGTATAAAATAGTTGTGACTCACATTTCAGCATAGCTCCAATGCTATCTCTTGGCACAAAGACACATTATTAGTATTAGTAAGTAAATAATAATAAAGGTAACATAGTAAGCATATTCAACCGGAGGCGGTCGATCAGGTTTTTTATTTTATTTTTGTGACTATTTTCATCGTATGCTTTTTTTGTGGGAAAACCGCGTAGAATTACGTAGACAAATATTTTTGTAAGTATTTGTTGTAAATCTGCAATACTAAAACTATATTTTCGTACTCCCGTGATTGAGTAAGATTAATGAACCAATTGAAAGATCCATTCAGGAATTTTACGACGCAGACGGGGCGCAGACACTTACAGAATCCTGCCTATCAACGACTACCGGTCGAATAAAAACAAAATGATTAACTCAAATTTAATCAATTCCCATAGCCGCCTGATGGTGTAGGGCGGGGGTTCTCCAACTTTTTTGCTACTTTTCAAAGAGTTAACCTTCCATCATCTTTCTTTCTTTTTAAAGCCACTGATAAATCTCAGCAATTATGTTTTGATATACCACACATTAGACTCTATTAACATGTATGGAAGCAATAGGGAACAGGGTTCAAAATCCACCCTTGATTCATGCTAAAGCTTACTGAGAACATACCAATTTTTTAAGAACCTACCTAAGGAAACCGACAGAGGAGAGAGATCAAAATGTTATTGTTGTGCAATCTCACAATAGATCCTTGGCTGACTGGCGACCAGTCTAGGGCGTAATCTGCCTTTTTAAACCTTCACGAGGATGTGCGGTACAATAGATGAATGAATAATGAATTTCCGTTATACACCTGCGAATAACAGCAGTTTGTCTTAGCATTCACTGATGTAATGGAATGCTGTAAAGGTCAAGCAATTGAACAAAAGTATTTTATCTGTCACAGACAAGTAGATACTTATGTTATTATATTATGAGTCATTGGTAATGTTGCTGTGTTAAAGTTGATTTGAGGCATTTTTCTGAGTTTGCATGCTAATGTTGGTTATATAGTAGAATCACATAAATTAGAATTAGCTTCAGAAATCTTTACAATTTCACTTATATTTTTGCAATCTATCCTTGCTGCTTTTACAGGTCAAAGTTTGCATTATCCACGGATCACTGTTCATCCCCCGACCTGCTTATCAACCTGCTGGCTCATCATCATCCAGCTTTTGGGTGGTTGCTATAGAAACAATTGCCATGGAGACCAGTGCCCGTAAGTGATGCAAGCATTCCAGGTGCAGGAAGACCATGACTGTAGACCCTATGACTGTAAAGCCTCAGTTTTATTGTAAATGATCTAGCTCGCCTAACGGGAATAGGTCATGTATTTGGGCCTTTTGTAGCCGTATAATTATTTATCATCGCATGCTGCTCCCAATAAGATGGTGAACATATTAGGAGAAAACAAAGTTTAAGTTGATCCATATTGAATGGCAGTATCTGTATCATGAAAACAAATACATTGTTTCACAATTATTCATTCATTTATTTTTGGGACCGCTTATCCACCCCAAAGTCACCGAGGGTGCTGGAGCTTATCTCAACTAACTATTGTACCAACTATTGTACTAACTATTACCAGCTAATTGAAGGGCAAAAGGAGACAGACAACCATCACATTCATACCTAGGGGCAATTTAGAGTGTTTAACCATCTTACCATGTATGTTTTTGGGATGTGGGAGTAAATCGGATCAGGTTTGAACATGCAAACTTCACACAGGAAGGCCCAGATCTGAGACCACTCATCCACAGGGCCACTGTTTAACAATAGAAATGAATTAATTAATATATACTTCTTAAGACCTCTAAAATGATCTGTTTATTCTGGAGTTTAGCCGACTAATGGTGTGGAGCAGGGATGGGCAAACCGATCCAGTATACAGACTTTAACCAATGAGATTTCTGCAGACAACAAAAAGCACCTGACTGCAATCTACTGATTGCACTTGTACGACACCAGATTGGTGAAAAGGTGCCCTATCTATGGGTTTTAATGAAAACCCGCACTCACTGTGGCCCTTTGTGGAATAGTTTTCCCACCATTGGTGTAGAGGGTCACTCAGGTGTGGGTTCAATTCCCACTGGTGGTGCTATGATTGTGAGTTCAGATGGTCGTTTGTCTCTCTGTGTGCCCTGTGGCTGACTGGTGACCAGTCTTGGGTGTAGTCTGCTTTTCGCCCGAAGTCAGCTGGATTAGGCTCAAGCAACCCTTATGAGGATGCGCAGTATGGAAGATGAATGAATGAATGTTGCGGATTTCTATATTTGGATCAAACATCAATTGGAGATTTTGATCTTTAGCGGCTAAATAAATGTAGTAACATCATTTTATTCCGCGGCTGTTTGGCTCCCATTGGACAAAAAAAACGTCTTATCTGCTAATTGATGTTATGAATCCAAATTATAGCTTAATGCTATGTCAAACGAGTTTTATAAGATACAAAAAATAGAGTTGCCAACCTATGTCAACCCCATTTCAGGAGTACCCTTTTCCCATTTCCGGGGTGACTCACACAAAACTGATATAAAATATAAAAAAGAAATAAGCGTAGGAAATTTAAATCAAGCTTTTATTATCATGTTCATACATTAATTGAAATATTGTGGTTTTGCAAACTATTGAAAAAGTAGGGCGTAAGGAAAATACGTTTATTTTTGTGTTTTTGGGTCCTTGTACTTGCGTTTTACAGTCAAAAATTCCAAAATGTGACAGGCTGAAGTCGCCCTTGCATCTTGTGCAATGTGCAAATGTCGGTTCTTTTGGTCGCACAAGACGAATCATTCGTGAGAACTTACAACTCAGATAATTCACAATGCACTTGTGTTACCGAATTCTTCCGGTTTACAAGATGGCGGAAGATGTAGCAATGGTGTGAATTTTGAGGCTTTTAAAATGGCAATTTGGTACAGAAATTATTGCTTCTAAAAACTATTTAAGTGACTTTTTGGGAGGATTTTCCTGAGTTTAGGGAGTTTGTCCGAAGTCCCGGAATTTGATAAACTCCTGAAATTCCAGAGTAGTCGTTGGCAGCCCTGCAAAATCTTCTGACAGACATACTTTATTACCTTTACATAAGAAGTAAGCCATTTGCCTTTTTTTTCTATACAACTAATCCTGTCCAGGATGATGTTACATGACACTGGCAAAAGGGAAGACCACTGTTGACTGGGCATCGTTCACCCAAAGGCAAATACAGACAACTATTCACACTTGGACAACCTGAGCGGGAATTTAACAAACACTGCCTTCATCTGATTCAGGTGAGTTAATCACAGCATACTATACACTAACTATCAAAGACCTTGACATGAAAGTTTTATGCCTTAATTATATAAACTAATTCCCCAAATTGTTCATATATATGTATGAGTGTGAAGGGCTGTTGACCACATTCTTTTGCTGTTGGTGATAAATCATTTTGAGTCTAAATAGCTTAAAAGTCCGTTTTTAGCTAAGTCATTAAAGACAGACACTGTTCCTCCCATCTTACAGTTTACTCTCTTGGCTCTCTCAAGCATCTTAAAGGGCTGAGCGGTTTGTACTGGTTACTGGTTTGAGCTTTTAGGTTATTGTCTAGTACGTTTTGTATATGGACATTTACGACGAGGTGTATGTCTTTATAGTCGGGTAATCAAGAGTAATTAAATAACATTATCGTAAAGTATTTACTCTCAATGATTGTATTCAGATATGATAAATTGTCTCATCTCATCTAATTTTCTGAGCCACTTTATCCTCACAAGGGTCGTGACCTTTCTCAGCGGGACGGACCTGAATTTGAACCCAGGACCCCAGAGCTGTTAGGCCAACACACTAACCACTTCCTCCACTGGGCCACCCTATCCATCAGATATGATATTTAATTGCAAATGTATCTTTATTACTGAGTTATTTATTTGTTATTACATAGCCACAAGTCATTAGAAATTTGGTTTGAGTTTACACTACTTTTGTTTGTAATGGGTATTTTTTTTTACGTTAGTTATTGACTCACGATGAATGTATTTTTTTTTTAAACTAATTGGCTGGTATTGACAACATTATATGCCCAATCCATTTAAGGTGCGACGGTTAGCAGTGAATGAACAAAACTGAGAGGGTGGCAGTAAATGTTCATATGTTGCTACTCAACCCGCTTCAAATGGATTGGATGTCTACTAGCAATAATCCTATTTAGAGAGTTTTAATTTAATTGTAGTTCGTTGTTTTCATTACCAATGGCACTAAAAGAATGAAAAAAAGTCATTATTTTTTGTGGGGTAGCATAAAAATGAGTATTTTTAATGCAGTGTTTAGAGGGCTTATAGTGCCGTGTGCCTTGTACATAAATAAATACTTTTTTCTTGTAAAAAAAATAAAATTAATGGGTGGATTCTATAGTCAAAGGTGCCTTATAGTCAGAAAATTACAGTAATGACATGCCTTGTCACACTGGTTAATGATTCAAATATCTGAATTTATGGCTTGTTATATTAATATATAGTTTTATGTAATGGAATTGTAAGATTGTGAAGCCAGAAATTAGTTCTTTTCATTTCACTGAATCCTGAGAAAATGATCTCATCTCATTTTCTGAACCGCTTTATCCTCATTAGGGTCACAGGTGGTGCTGGAGCCTATCCCAGTTGTATGTACATTTTCACAGCAAATTGCCCACACACAAAAAAATCATTGTTAGAAGAAATGTTTTAAGAATAACGAAAAAACAATGTTTTATATTTTTGTATTTAAAATGTTTTTTTCTGTAATAGTTGTATACGTACTAGAAAATTGTATACATTGACTTCCTTACCATCAGTAATTGTTGTATATTTTCAGAAAAAAAGTCACTACAATGTTCCTAATATTGCTAATATCTACATTTCAAACTTTTAAATTTCAGAATGACCTTGTCCACATACCACTCATCCTTTTTCTTTCTGCATCTTTTTTTCCTCCTCTCTCTCTTTCTCTGCACTCTGCTCGAATTTGCGTGCGCGGCCACGCATTTGGGGGCTCGGCCCTACGTAATGGCGTCGGGAGCGCGCACGCGACTTAAAGCAACGCATCGTCCCGTGTTGATATGTCGCAGATTTAAAAAAGTGACAGAGGAGAACACTTTGCGCGACGTAAATGGACTGACCGAGTAACTCGAAGTCCGGTTATACGTTTCCCCACCTTAGAACGTGTTTATTTTCAGTTTTTTCCTAATAATTTGGCCTGAAGGAAAACAGCGTGGTTGGAGCGGGGATGGAGCTGTCATCCATTGGAGACCAAGTGTTCGCAGTTGAGTCCATCACGAAGAAGCGAATACGAAAGGTGAGCTCTGACATTTTAATCCACTCTACTCAACTTACATAACTTATTTTCCGTGTGATTTTCTATCACAATGGAACGTATGGTACGTCCGTGAACGAGCGAAACGGCAAAACTAGGCCACTCACTTTTCTTATACGAACTCTTTATTTTCATTCCTGGAGTAGGACATACAAGCAGTTTCATTCGTTTTTGGGAAGACATTATATTATTATTATATATATTCTTATTCCTTGAAGTTGACTGTTGTTTCGCTCTTGTGCCGTGCAGTGATGCTGCAGCACGTTTTTGGAGCATTACACGCAGATGTAGTACATACTGCAAACTGAATTTCCCGAATACAGGATGAATAAAGGTTAATATAAAAATTACTACGGGTGTGAATATGTAGTTAGTTTTCAACGTGCAAGGTGCCTGACCAAAAAAAAAACTCGCTGTATATTATTTCCTTTCCATGGAACGCTTGTTTGGAATAATTCATGCGCACTTTTTTCCGAAGAAATTACGATATAGCTGACTTGCGGTTCATCTAAACTTATCACTCTAATCGTAGTGCTCAGCAAGGCTCCGATTGTTCCATACTAGTGACGTAGATGTTGCGCAACAGCACGTTGTTTACATGTTTCCGTGGCCCCACCTATCAGAGCCCCGAACGGTGTGGGGTTCTGGAAGAGTCGCTTCGTATGGCCGAACACTGTCAGGGAGAGAGAGAGAGCGAAAGAGAAAGAGAAAAAAAAGAGAGAGAGAGAGAGAGGAACTGGGCCGCTTATAATGACGTCATTCCTTTAGAAGAAAACCATTTGACAAGGAGGAAAATAATAGCCCCGCCTTCCAAATACGCACACTTTAAAGTGACAGACATCAACACGCACTTAAGTACACTTTGTACTATTTTAAGAAAGATATTTTTTCCTTGATAAAAATAACAAAACTATGTATGATCCAGGTCGATCTACCTGTGTGGAGTTTGCATGTTATCCCTGGGCCTGCGTGGGTTTTCTGTGGGTACTCCGGTTTCTTACCACATTGCAAAGACTTGCATGGTAGGCATATTGGACACTCTAAAATAGGTATGAGTGTGAGTGTGAATGGTTGTTTGTCTCCTTGTGTGCTGTGATCAGCTGGCCACCGATTCTGTGTCCCCCGCCTCTGGCCCGAAGTCAGCTAGGATAGGCTCCTGCATCCCCCGCAACCCTAGTGAGGATAAAGCTAAGAGGATAAATACTCTGCATAGCCTACCATAGATACGATAAGAATTCATAAAGATTTATATTTGATTTTTAAGAATTTTAATCTCTCATCTCATTTTCTGAACTGCTTTATCCTCATTATGGTAGCGAGGGGTGCTGGAGCCTATCCCAGCTGCTCCAGCCTCCTAGCGTCTGGGGTCCTGGGTTCAAGTCTAGGTCGGTCCACCTGTGTGGAGTTTGTATGTTCCTTTCTTGGCCTGCATGGGTTTTCTGTGGGTACTCCGGTTTCCTCCCACATTGCAAACAAATGCATGGTAGGCTGATTGGATACTCAAAATTTCCCCTCAGTATGAGTGTGAGCATGAATGTTTGTCCATTTCCTCATGCCCTGCGATCGGCTAGCCACCGATTCGGGGTGTCACCTGCCTCTGGCCAGAAGTCAGCTGGGATATGCTCCAGCACCCCTATGACCATAGTGAGGATAAAGCGGTTCAGAAAATGAATGAATGAATGAATGAATTATGCAAACTTAATACTATACACCTGTCTTAAAAGTCAAAACCATTGGTCACAAGAATAAAATTAGTAGATAAGTATAGATATCTTTAAAGGGAAAAATAGTCTAGCTGTCTTGCTTCTGTTTCCCAAGGACAGTTTTGGGTTGCAATGCATTTAACATAGGTGGCATGTCAGTTGAATTTAAATCCAAAAGTGAACGGTGTCATTATCGTTGTTTATAGGTTTCAACAAATGATAATCACTCAATAATCTGCATGCTGGGCTGGTTGAACACTCTAAATTGCCCCTAGCTGTGAGTATGTGCATGGATTGTTGTCTGTGTCCTTGTGCCTTGCAAATGACTGGCCACCAGTTCAGCATATAGTTGCCTTGGATAGTATTTGAGTATTATGTTGTAGCATAAGTAAGGGTTGCAGGGGTTGCTGAAGCCTAACTCGGGCCACTATGGGCAGCAGTTGGGGGGACATGACACCATGATATTGCATTTTGGTACTATTAGACGTGCTTACTCTGTGGAGAGGTTGGATGTTTTCCATGTGCCTACTGCATTGGTTTTCTTGGGGGAGTCCAGTTTCTTTTACTAGTGGTCAGTTGGGATTGACTCACCCTCTGCGAGGATGCATGGGTGAATGGTTAGTACGTCCGCCCCATAGTTCTGAAATTGAGCATTCAGTACTACATCCCCAAACCATGTATGAAAGGCTGGTTGAACATTCTAAACTGCATTGTGAGGATAAACAATGAATGGATGAATATTTTCGATTGTATTGTAGGCATTATTCACGTACAGTCGGGACATGGAGCCATTTGGAAAACTATTGAGTGGAGATAGGGACATCTTGAGGGCGAGTACTACTTTAGCAATGGAATTACAGGAAGCCAGAACGACTCCATCTAATGGCCTAAACGTAACAAGGCAATCATGAGAACAGATGTAAAATGTAGTTACCTAGAAAGTTTTAAATCAGCCCGACGGCTGAGTGGTTAGCTCATTGGCCTCACAGTGGGGGGACCTGGGTTCAAATCCAGGTTGGTCCACTTGTGGGGAGTTTGCATGTTCTCCCTTGGGCCTGTGTGGGTTTTTTCCGGGTACTCTGGTTTCCTCCCATATTCCAAAGCCATGCGTGGTAGGCTACTTGGACACTCTAAATTGCCCCTGGCTATGAGTGTGAATGCCTGTTTGTTTCCTGATTGGTTGTTTATTGTTGTTTACACCATGTGCCCTGCGATTGGCTGGCCACCAATACAGGGTGTGCCCCGCCTCTAGTCCAAAGTCGACTGGGATGGGCTCCAGCACCACCCGTGACCCTAAAGCGGTTCAGAAAACGAGATGAGATGAGAGATATATTGTCCTATGATTAAGCACTACCTTTAATATAAAACTACGACAAACTTTAAAATCTCTATTCATGCAAACAATAGACAGAAAAATGAAAGTTTGAAAATTCTCTTTTTTTTGCTAGAATTTTCCAAACATGATTACTTACGACAACTGATTGATGACTCAATTTATCGTTCAACTGCTATTTTCTCTCTCTGTGCAGGGAAACGTGGAATACCTGCTCAAGTGGCAGGGATGGTCCCCAAAGTGAGTAATCACTGAGTCATCATCCAATGACATCATGCCTTTAATATACTCTCGCTTCCAGCTCGATGACTGACCTGCCCTTCCATACGACGAAAGACGGTCAAAATAAATGTTCATGTGTGCTTTTGTGACCATTGGCAGGTACAGCACTTGGGAGCCAGAAGACAACATTTTGGATCCTCGCCTGGTCCTGGCCTACGAAGAGAAGTGAGTGAAATTAGTTTTGCTTCTGGCCAGATGATTCACGCATTTTCTATTGTTGTCATTTCTTTACTCATCTTTTTGATTTTGTGCTTTGACGATGTTCTCAGTCAACAGAAGATCAGAGCACTGGCTTACCGCAAGAAAGGCCTGAGACCCAGAAGCCTCATCCTGCGGGTAAAGTAGTGCATATTTTCCGACTTTCGTTTAAGTTGTTCTTGCCTGCAAAATGTAAATAACTATTTGGATATTCATTCATTCATTTTCTCAACTGTTTATCCTCACCAGGGGGGTGCTGGAGCCCATCCCAGATAACTTTGGGCTGGAAGCAGGTGCCACCCTGAATCGGAGGACAGCCGATGGATCGCAAGGCAAGAGGAGACAGGCAATTATTCACACTCATACCTCGTGGCAATATAGCGTCCAGCCCACCTACCATGCATGTTTTTTTTGGAATGTGGGAGGAAACTGGAGTACCTGGAGAAAACCCACAAAGGCTTGAGGTGAAAATACAAACTCCACAGAGCTAGGCAGACCTTGATTCGAACCCGGGATCCCATCGCTGTGAGGCCGACGCGCTAACCACTCACCCAACGGGCCGCCCATATTTGGATATTATACAATGATATATACATCCAATTTATTTAAATTGTGATGACTGGCTGTGATTTCAGTGCCATTGTTGGTGCTAACGTCCAAACCATTTTTACTGGAAGGGGATGAATTTACATATGTTCACTTGCTTCTCCTAGTCAAAATGAATTGGACGTCTAGTGTGGTCAATGGCAGCCAAAGTAAAGTATAAAAACTGAGTGTGCTGTGTTATGACATTCTTACATCGGCAAACAATATAGTTGATTGGATGCCCCAATGTAATTTCCAAATGTTATAAATACAATGCTACTTCTTTGAAAATACATGCTGGAAAAACACCAATAAATACCAATTAAAGGTCCCGTGTTAACTGAGTGTGCCCTCTCATGCTCGACTAATAAATTAATTTAAAATATTTCTATTCGTGAGATAAACTTTGCTTAGGCGGCCCAGTGGATGAGTGGTTAGTTCGTCGGCCTCACAGGTCTGGTGTCCTGGGTTTAAATCCAGGTCAATCCACCTGTGTGGAGTTTGCATGTTCTCGCATGGGTTTTCTACGGGTACTCCGGTTTCCTCCCGAATTCCAAAAACATGCATTTTCGGTGGGATGGACACTCTAAATTGCCCCTAGGTATAAGTGTGAGCGTGAATGGTTGTCCGTCTCCTCGTGCCCTGCGATTGGCTGCCCACCAATCCAGGGTGTGCTCCGCCTTGTGGCCAAAGTCAGCTGGGATCGGCCCAAGCACCCCCCTCAACGCCAACTAGGATAAAACGGTTCAGAAAATGAATGAATGAATGAACTTTATAGACTAAAAATTAAACCTATCTAATTTAAAATCTGCTTAGTTAAAGATGCAGACCCATCAGTGAAGTGTTTTTTTTTTCATTGAGCAGTTCTGCTGATCATGAATGCACTACAATAAGAAAAGATGATATGGCAGTTTAAATCTAAATAGATGAAGCGTCTACTTACATTCAAGTGTGCTGGTAGCATCGCAACAAAGTGAATTATGATTAAGTAGATAGAATGGACTCTAATTTCATAACTTAGGTTTAAAGTGTAGGTTCTTTTAATAATTCATAGTCTATAGACCTGTTTCCATGATGCACAATTATATGCTGTCTTCCTCTGTTGACCATATGCCATTGTAGTACCTACAATCGGCCGATGTCCCCATGGCCACTCATTGTAACATACCTGTCAACTTGTACGTTTTACACGTATTTTATACATTTTTTCACCATTTCAAATCATGTACACCGTACACCGACTTTTGTACGGGGATTTTTTTTTAAATCGCCAATATTTATGAAAACCGATCTCAACAAGACCGTTTTGACTAAAATCCATATAGTCTCGTAGGCTGGTAGCCAACGACGCTACTGTCATCGATCGTTACTATTGTCACGGTATACCAGCAAAAATTATCCTCAATCGTATGTATTTTTTTAGCGGTGCGTACGGCAATATCGATAAAGATGAGATGCGTGTGCGTAGATATACATAGAGTAAATATCGTGGAAGCAAGCATGGAGGAGCTACATACTAAGAAACAAGTTACCGCGAGTAAACATGCGTCGCACGGTGTTCGTACGTTTTTTTGGGGTGTTTGTACGGGGAATCATAACCACTTATAAGGGCAGTTATCGGCAGAGGTTGACAGGTATGTTGTAAGTAAGTTGGTTTCCCCTAAAAATGTGTGAGTAATGCATGCAAGACCATTGAAAATAACAACCACATATAACATAAATGAGCATTTGTTCCATTATTAACAATATTTAGGTAATGTAACATACAGCGCTCTAATAAGTCTAAACTAGTAACAGTTATTGGTAGATAAATAGATATCTTTCCATATGAGCAAACATTTGTTATTGTGCTACACTGTTTATACTATTATATATATTATATATATATATATATATATACACACTACTAATAATTTATGTTGGATGCATTTAACATTGAAATCCTGACAAAAAATGGTCCATATCGTAATAGGAGATAGTTTTCTCTATTCTCCTATAATATAATTTTGCTTGTCCTTCTAATTTAGAACCTGTTCGCTATGGACCTGCGGAGTGCTCACAAGGCCCCGGACAAACCTCCGTCCAGGCTGCGTCTCTCGCTCACACGTGCCATGAGTACAGACGTGGACCAAGGCGAGCGGGGAGGAGTCTACGGGCGCCAAGCGAGGAGAAGGAACCAACAGCTGGCATCTAAGCGGAGGTCAAGTGTCCGCTCAAATAGGGTAGTCGAGGGGAAGAAGATGGAGGAATGGGATGACACCAACGAAGAGATGAAGCATGAGTCAAAAAGCACCACAATGAAGGAACCGGAAGACAGTTTACATGGTTTGTTTGTCTGTTTATCAGTGACTGGACATGTGAATTTTGATCTCTCTGTAATCAGGAAGCAAGACCAGTTAAATATATGTATTGCTCAAAGGGGGATTGCTATATACAGTGATACATTGAGATACGAGCTTAATGCGTTCTGGGACTGAGCTCGTATGTCGATTTTCTTGTAATTCAAACGAACGTTTCCCATAGAAATGAACTAAAAACAAATTAATTTGCTCCAACCCTCTGAAAATAATACCAAAAACAGGATATTGGATTGGAAAAACATTTTTATTTGTTTTAATTTGCCATTTACTAACAAAGTAACAAATAACTAGTGGTTTAATAGCACTAAAATGTGTTTAATAGACGGATTTTGCATAAGGGAGAGAGTGGCAGAGAGAGGGGGCAGGGGGGACTTTTTGCACGGCAACGCGCTCGTAACATAACATAAACAAATTTAAATGAACATGGATTACAATGCAGACACACTCAAAAATAAATTTAATCTAACCTTACACTAAATTTAATTCTAATTTTGTTTTAAATTTTGATACCTTTCTTCTCCCGGGTTGACTATATTTGCCCCGCCTATCCCCTGACTTTCAGACGCAACCTATCGAGGGTTGTTTGCGTTTGTCTTCCCTTCAAAATATTCCCAAAATAATGCACACAAATGTCCTCACAATACAATAACGCACAACCACTTGCCAACGAGAAGTAGTACATATGCCATTCGCACTGACTAACAGTAAAAAAAACACTGAAAAAAATGCAACGCTCCGCCCAGTGCTCGTAGAGACATTACACTAGGGAGTTGCGACCAGAAAGACAGTGCCCACGATGTTCTCATGAGCAGCCTCTCGCTTCCGCTGTCTGCTCGTGTATCAAAAATTTTCTCGTATCTCAAGATAAATATTTGCTCAAAATTGTACTCGTATCTCAAATTGCTTATATGTCGGGGCACTCGTATATCGAGGTATCATTGTACTGACATGGTAATATATCATAGAGAATCCATATATCATTATACAAAGATGTCACTGTTCGATGAAGGCACTAACAGGCTGGTACCAAAAACTTTCCACTAGAGTAAAGGTCTAACTCAGGGGTGTCAAACTCCCTTTGGCCTGCGGGCCGAATACAGCTTAATTTGAGATCAAGCGGGCTGGACCAGTAAACTCATTGCAAAATGACATAGAACTAACAATAAGCCCACTTTTTCCCTTTGTATTAGTCACTAATACTAATAATTAGTGCAAAGAATGAGTAAAGTATCAAAATGTTTATTAACAGAATTTTTCTTTTACATTATGAACAATATTTTATGGTCAACAGAATAACATAAGAACATAAATAAATGTCAATTCATGTTGTCTGCACGTACTAAAACACTAGCGGATAATACAAGAACTACACATTTTAAAGAAAATTCATATTTTTTTATACTATTCAGCTTTCTTCCCTGGCCCGCAGGCCGTATGTTTGACACCCCTAGTCTAACTCATTCATTCATCCTCGGGAAGGTTGTGGGGGTTGCTGGAGACTAACCCAACTGACCACGGGTGAAAGGCAGACTAATTTTGTATAGGATGATGTCTACCGGCATCAATGGGATTGAAACATAAGCATTCAATGCCATATTGTGATAGATTTAGTGTGAAATGTTTGAGATCCATTGATCTAATATAAAACTGAAAATACACTTTATGCCTTCCAGGTCCTTTTGAGTGCAGCTCACCCCCCATACTGGAACGACAAAACTTAGAAATGGATGTGGAGGAGAACAGCAACAAGATGTGGTCACCAAATCAACATTTTTCAACAATTGTATGTGAGAAATCAAATGACAGTGCCTCAGTGCTTGAAAATGGTGAAGCAGATACAGTAACCAAAGGCAAAAGGTCACAGGGTGACAAGGGTGAGGATGAAGTTCATTCGGGACCTGAGAGTCCTGACGCCCCACTGACAAACAACACGACAACAACAACAACAGGAGAAGCGATGGTCGATAAGATGAGTCAATCAAAACATCCCGGGAAGGTGATAATGACCAAGGTGACCATCAATTCACTGACGGTGACATTTAAAGAGGCCGCTGTGGCAGAAGGCTTCTTTAAAGACTCCCAGATCATTCAACAACAATAACCTGCCTCACCTCTCATTTTTTAAACATATAAATAGTCATGTGCACAACATGATTACACTGGCACACTCCTGCTGAGAAGACATAATCGCCTTCAAATTAAAAATTAAAATCAGTGGAAATTTTTAGTGTTGAACAAATACGGCACGAAAATGATGTAAGAGGCGAGTACTACAATATGTACTGATACCTCACAACTATTTTGGTTTCCCTAGCCAAGATGGCTACCGGCTATGCGCGCCGCCATAAAAAGTGAATGTTTGTCGTCTTCCCAAGATGATAATGTTTAATTATATGGTGTCCAGTCATCCTTCTGCTGTAAATTTAATGGAATAGCATCAGTCAATGGCAGATAAGTTAGGGGTGCCTGACCAAGCCACAATAACAATTACATTACAGTCAAGTTAGTATGTTAAAAGATTTTTTTTAAATTCAGTATCAGCATCGGTCAATACACACTGTCGGAATCAGTATCGAGATCTGAAGGATGGACTCGATGCAAAAGAGTTTTATTTCGGCGGTTATTTTGTCCGGAATATCAAAATTTCAGTAAGACAGCAGTGAAACTCTTATTTAAAGCAGCTACATTAGATTTTTTTATATTGAAGTTCTTGTGTTATGAATTTTAAATAGTCAGGTAGTGAGACACAGGTCAAACAAACTTACTTCAATGCAGCTAGTTTGAAATAAAAAGTCCTCAGTGCTTTCCAGCAAGACATCATGCTCCACTACTGTATGTTTTTTTCTTTTAGGTACCACATTCCATCAGACACTTTTACAAACATTTTTTGGCCAAGACATTGCCTACCTGCTCTGAGTTTATTTCTGTCTCAATAGAAATAAAACAAAGAAGTAGTGACTGCTGCTCATATAAAAGATGAAGGATGATTAAAAAAAAGTAGAACTGTTGTGTTTGCTTTGTTTGTTCGTTTAAGTACTATAAATGCTACTTGGTTCTATTTTTGTATTACCAGTTGATAGTCCATTCTTTACACAACTAGCCTTTGTGCTTTTCAAAGAGATATCATTTTACACTGCTTCCGTTATGTTTTTTTTACAACAATGTACCAACCAGTCGTCCATTGGATAAGACAGCAGAGCGCTTTTGTTATTTATTGCATGACAAGTGTCTAAACTAGACTAATTGTATGTGTCAAATCATGTCTTCCCCTTGGGGAATTTTTTTTATTCTGAATGCATTTCCAATAAATATGAAGTAAGATGATTCATTTCCACATTACATTCAATTATTAACATTTAGCATGGCTGTTTTGTAGTTCTAGGTTTGGGTTTAATTCAACTGTGATCCTTCCAGAACTGATTAAATGTATTTGATAGTTAGTCTGAGCACTGACAATCATACCACCACCACCGAGTGGGAATTGATCCCATGCAACGAAGTCAGGCAGGTGAACCACTACCCCATCATATAGGCGGCCCGGCGGCTAGATAGATAAATGTAGATATTATAGGGAGGCCCGGAGGATGATTGGTTAGCATGTCGGCTTCACAGTTCTGGGGTCTTTGGCTCAAATCCAGGTCAGTCCACCTATGTGGAGATTGCAAGCTCTTCCTGGTCCTGTGTGGGTTTTCTCTGGGTACTCAGGTTTGCTCCTAAATACATGAAGTGTAGGCTAATTGAATACTCAGCATTGCCCATAGGTATGAGTGTCAGTGTAAAGGGTTGTCCGTCTCCTCGTGTTTGCGATTGGCTAGCCACCAGTTCAGAACCATAAGTCAGCTGGGATAGGCTCCAGCACCCCTGTGACCCTAATGAGGATAAAGCGGTTCGGAAAATGTATGAATGTATATTATATCATTTTTCAGATCTGCTTTATCCTCACGAGGGTCGCTGGGGGTGCTGGAACCCATTTCAGCTGACTTTGGGCCAGAGGCGGGGGAGATCCTTAAATGGTGGCCAGTCAATCGCAGGGCACAATGAGACAAACAACCATTCACGCTCACAATCATACCTAGGGGCAATTTAGAGTGTCCAATCAGCCTATCATTCATATCTTTAGAATGTGAGAGGAAAATGGCATACCCAGAAAAAACCCATGCAGGCCTGGGGAGAACATCCCAACATACAGATGGACATGACCTAGATTTGAACCCTGGGCCCCAGATCCGCTTACCACCCGCCCCAAAAAAATAAGACAATTAAAATATAAATGAAAACAGAAATACATTGATGATATGGATACCTGTAATAATTTTACATATTTGTCAAATATTATTTCAAGCCATTAATTTGTGTTAATGTTTATTCAGGTGACCGAGTGGTTAGCGCATCACACTCACGTTTCTGTTGTTGTGGGTTTGGTCTTAGGTCGGTCCTGGGTTTTTTTTCTCCCCGGGCTGGCGTGGTTTTCCTCCTGGTACTTTGGTTTCATCCCACATCCCAAAAGCATGCACGGTAGCCTGAACACTGTAAATTGTCTCTCGGTGTGAGAGGCTACAGTGACACTTGTGAAGATAAGCGGTTCAGAAATGAATGAATGAATTAATGAATGTTTATTCTTAGTTTTTTCATACTTTATGGAATTATGTTGGACATCAAATTTTGGCGTAATGAGGGATTTGTTCCTTCACGTTTGATGATGAAGGTATTTAAGTTATTTACTAAAGTCACATTTTATATTCTTTTAATACTTGTAAAGACCAAACTAATGGAATGTTATTCAAAAAAATTAAAACACTGTGAGGAGGGGCGAACATTTTGTTCTTTAAAATATTGCACCTGTGTTAGTGCTAATTGCAGCCAATTATTCCCAGTTGTGGTCACTTTTCTCCTTCTTTAAAAGCTCATGCTGGCTGTCTTTCATCAGAATGCAGTCTGCCACAGTGACATCATGGCTCTGGTGTGGTTGTTCCTGGTGAATAGTGTCTTAATGGGGAAAGGTGAGACATCAACTTGTGTGTCAGGCTTGAGAAATTTCTGTCAAAATGAATGCTGATATGACTTTCTTTCCCTGCAGGCCTTTGTGTTTCAGCCGGTGCTACAAAAGGTGATTACAATGCTGAACTCCAGAAAAGCCCTGTGCCAGATAAGAACATTTTATAATCTGTCTGCTTGTCATGGGAATTGTTACACGTGTCTTCAGATGAGTTTAGTCCATTGGCAGAAGAGGGGGGCAGTAATGGACACCATTTAATTTGCACATTTATGCAGTGGTGGGCTGTGAATTTCAAACTGATGCCTTCAGTGCTATGTCTGAATCAATCCAACCCTAAAAAAACTATTTGATGGCTACAAAACCTTTACTGCAGCTACTGCTGTGACACATAAAAAAACATCAATAATTACCTCATACAATTGGAATATAGCCATATTGAACTCATCAAAAAATCATTTCTGTACACTAAGTCCATTCTTTTCTAATTCAAAGCTAATGCTGAAGGTCGAGCCTGTCCTGTTGTGTTGCTTTAGTTCCGGGTTGTGGCAGGCTTGCTAGTTTTGGAGTTGTCTGATCTTTCTAATCTATGTCCATTTTTTTCTTGAAAATGGCTTTGACAGTAAATCTGCAAACAAATCAATTTCTTCTCCTCCAGCGATTATGTTGACAAAACACTATTGAAGTAACACAATATATTTGCTAATGCAGCTTGCTCCAGATGCAGTTTGGTAGCTCTGGATAGTCCATTCTATCACTAGGAAATCAGTTTGTGAATGCAATAATGTATCCGTATGCCTGTGAGAAGGCTTGGTATCGCTAACTCAAAATCTGATTGGTTAAAGCAACAGTTTTATTGACGCTTATTTTATGCTACAGGCCCTTCAGAATCAATTGTGAAGGCCTCCATGTAGGTTTTTGACCCCAGCAACAAATAATGGCTCAAATATAATTGGTCAGATGCTTAAACATGAAAACACATCTGGAAGCAGTGCAAACAGGAGCAAAAAAGGATGAAAAGAAGTGCATGATTGGGTGTTTATCACTGTCAATTTGCAGCTTGGGAGTAGAGGGAAAAATAGGCTTTGTTCATCCATTTTGTTTCAACCTGTGTACCTTGAGCATTTCCCCCCCATTGCGAGCCATTAGATTTATATTTACTGGTATGTATGACTTTAATACGGAAGTTTAGCTCTTAACTTTCTGTTGTCTGAATGGACCTAATTCTAATTACTTGCTTGACCAAAATGCCATAATTATGAATGATGTCGGTAAAAATTTAAATGATTGCCAATTTTTAAAATAGTCTATAATATAACGTAAAATTATTTTGGGTGAAGTATAAATGATTTATTCTAATTGGTTGCAAAGGCCACTGTCGCCGGCCATATCTTGGTCATTAAAAAAATGAACTAGATATACTTGAGGCTAACTATGTACTTGACTTTTTTATTATAATGGTTTTGCTCGTCATGAAATTGACTTCATTTTTGTGTGAAGGCCACCAACCAGTTGCGAACGTGGAGTTCACTGACGATGCAAGCCACGTTGACTTGGGCAATCACCATAGGGGCCCCTACAACGCTACCCGGGGTCTGCTGAGCGACCTACCCTACAACAACGCCACCCGGGGTCTGCTGAGCGACCTACCCTACAACAACGCCACCCGGGGTCTGCTGAGCGACCTACCCTACAACAACGCCACCCGGGGTCTGCTGAGCGACCTACCCTACAACAACGCCACCCGGGGTCTGCTGAGCGACCTACCCTACAACAACGCCACCCGGGGTCTGCTGAGCGACCTACCCTACAACAACGCCACCGGGGGTCTGCTGAGCGACGGGCACTACCACAACGCCACCGGCGGTCTGCTGAGCGACGGGCCCTACAACAACGCCACCCGGGGTCTGCTGAGCGACGGGCCCTACAACAACGCCACCCGGGGTCTGCTGAGCGACCTACCCTACAACAACGCCACCCGGGGTCTGCTGAGCGACGGGCCCTACAACAACGCCACCCGGGGTCTGCTGAGCGACGGGCCCTACAACAACGCCACCCGGGGTCTGCTGAGCGACGGACACTACCACAACGCCACCTGGGGTCTGCTGAGCGACGGACACTACCACAACGCCACCCGGGGTCTGCTGAGCGACGCACCCTACCACAACGCCACCCGGGGTCTGCTGAGCGACGCACCCTACCACAACGCCACCCGGGGTCTGCTGAGCGACGCACCCTACCACAACGCCACCCGGGGTCTGCTGAGCGACGCACCCTACCACAACGCCACCCGGGGTCTGCTGAGCGACGCACCCTACCACAACGCCACCGGGGGTCTGCTGAGCGACGGACCCTACAACAACGCCACCGGGGGTCTGCTGAGCGACGGACACTACCACAACGCCACCGGGGGTCTGCTGAGCGACGGACACTACCACAACGCCACCGGGGGTCTGCTGAGCGACGGGCACTACCACAACGCCACCGGGGGTCTGCTGAGCGACGGGCACTACCACAACGCCACCGGGGGTCTGCTGAGCGACGGGCACTACCACAACGCCACCGGGGGTCTGCTGAGCGACGGGCACTACCACAACGCCACCGGGGGTCTGCTGAGCGACGGGCACTACCACAACGCCACCGGGGGTCTGCTGAGCGACGGGCACTACCACAACGCCACCGGGGGTCTGCTGAGCGACGGGCACTACCACAACGCCACCCGGGGTCTGCTGAGCGACGGACCCTACAACGCCACCCATGTCTGACAACTGGAATGATGACATGGAGGATGACTCTGAAGAACTGTATACAGTACTTATTCAAAGATTGCATTTCTCTTTTGGGAACATTAAAGCACTTGAATCCTATTACAACAATCTCATTTTCTGAACCGCGTTATGCTAACTAGGGTCATGGAGGGTGCTGGAGCCTATCCCAGCTTACGTCTTGAAACATAAACTAATTTAGAAGAGAGAATTTATATTATCGTCACATCATCCTGTAAATGTACATACTAAAAACATTGACTACTAAAATAGTTATGACATTTTAAGAGCTATTAAGTAAAGATCTTTAAATCGTGATCTGTATTTTATTCATTATGTGAATAGTTAAGTGACAAGTCTTTAAATATGGCCATAGCATGGATAGTTGGTTTGTAAGTATGTTGGGTGCAGTTTATAGTATTTTAGTAATCACTCTCTACTCGTATTCCATATGGTGTACTGTATACAGGGGGGTAAAAAAATTAATAGTAATACATTTTTTTTAAAGAAATTGGGAATTAAATTCAAATTAAGCATTTTGGAAGGGGAATCCTACTTCGCGGATTTGCACTTATCGCGGGTAGTCCTGGTCCCCATTAACCGTGATAAATGAGGGAACACTGTATTATACCTATCTAATTTCAAATCTGTTTTGGAGATGCAGTCCCATAACTGAAGTGTTGGTTCTTTTGATAACTCAGTCTTTATGCCCAAACAAATATAAAACTTAGAACATAACCTATTGTAGTACTAACAATCGCCCTCAAGATGTCCCTATTTGCCAATGATAGTGAGCAAATTGTTTTCCACTAATAAGTGTGACTAATGCATGCCAGACAATTGAAAATAGCAACCGCTTAAAACACGAGCATTTATTCCAACATTAACAAGATTAAGGTAACGTCATATACAGTTCTCCAATTAGTCTAAATCACAAGTTAATTTTTGATCCCAGCAGTCTTCAGGCCAGAGGCGGGGGGAAACACCCTGCATCTGTGGCCAGATCGCAGGGCACAAGGAGATGGACAACCCTGCACAGTCACATTCATACCTAGTGGCAATTTGGAGTGTCCAATCAGCCTAAAATGCATGTTTTTGGAATGTGGGAGGAAACTGGAGTACCCAGGGGAAACAGGCCCGGTGAAAACATGCAAACTCCACACACATGGACAAGACCTGGCTTTGAACCCAGGACCTCAAGGCTGACGCGCTAACCACTGGCATCACCGGGCCAAGGATATGTCAGAAAGAATCGATATATCATTTTACAAATATGTCACTATTTAATGAAGGAACTAACCGAGTACTACCAAAATTTGCCACCAGAGTAAATGTTTAAGTCTTTGGACATCCATTTTCAGTTATCGAAGGCAACAAGTCAATAATTGTAATTTTTAAATCCATTTTTAATGTTTTTAGTTCAAAAATCCTTTTGCTAAATCTAAAAATATATCTAAAAAAAGCTCAAATAAACATTGTTTTAGATCTATAAAAACTGAATATTCAGGGCTTCTATATATATATACATATAAATATTATATCTAAAATGGGTCGGCCCGGGTGAAATCAAGTTGACGTAAAAGCGGCCCGCGAACCAACCCGAGTCTGACACCCTTGTGCTAGTCCATCTCTCATCACATTTTTTGAACCGCTTTATCCTCAGGAGGATCGCCGGGGGTGATGGAGACCATCCCAGCTGACTTCGGGCCAGAGGAGGGGGACACCCTTAATTGGTGGCCAGCAAATCGCAGGGCGCATGGTATAAACAAAAATAAACAGCCAATCACGCTCACACTCACCCTTATAGGGGCAATTCAGAGTGTCCAATCAGCCAACCATACATGTCTTTGGAATGTGTAAGGAAACCAGAGTACCCAACCTGGATTTGAACTCTAATTTTTTAAATATATAAATAGCCTTGTGCACAACATGATTACACATGCACACTCCTTCTGACAAGTGATAACTGCCTATGAATTAAAAAATTAAAATCAGTGGGGATTTTTAGTGTTGAACCAATACGGCAAGAAAATTATGTCATCACCAAGTACTAAGAAATAACACCGATGTTGAGCGATAAGTGCTGGTACCACAACCACCAGTTTCCAACTAACTAACAAAATGTTGCAACTGTGTTAGTGCTAATTGCAGCCAATTATTCCCAGTTGTGGTCACTTGTCTCCCTCTTTAAAAGCACATGCTGGCTGTCGATGGTCAGAATGAACAATGCAACTGTGGTGTCATGGCGGCAGTGTGACTTTTCCTGGTGAATATTGTCTTAATGGTGAAAGGTGAGCCATCAATTTGTGAACCAGGCTTGATAAATTTTACTCTCATCAAATGATTATATTACTTTTAATCTCTGCAGGCCTTTGTGTGTTTATCGGCGCTACAAAAGGTGATTACGAGGCTGTGCTGAACAAAAACAGTGTGCCAGATAAGAACATTTTTGATCAGCTCATTCTGTTTAAGATGAAACTTGTTGTTGCCTTCTGAGGAGCTGAACTCATAAGGGGAACATTAGCAGTGATTTCTATCCAATTTAAGTAAGAGGGGTTAGTGAATGACAAATGTTCATTTGCACTTTACGAATGTAAATATACAGTTAAAGGATGTAAAGGGATGTATGATTGGATGGTTATCACTGTCAATTTGCAGCCTAGGAGAAAAGGGGTAAAATAGAATTAGTTCATCCTTTTGGAATCTGTTCACGTCTTTGTTGGGTTTCTGCCAGTTTCTTGAGCAGTTAACTTTTTTTTTTTTACCCAATTGCAAGCCATTAAATTTATACACTGGTATTTCTGGCATCAAATGTCTAAATTTACTTAGTGTGAATGTGGCCTAAACTTTCTGTAGTCTGAAAGAATAAGTCTTGTATTACTTTCTTTGCCAAAATGGCATTGTGAATTTAAACAAGACAATTTGATGAATTAACTTAATTGGTACGTTCGAGAACACTTTAAAATATACCATTTTTTAAATTTAATTTACATAATTTTATATGGGTAAACTTTAAGTGTTCTGGATGAATGTGAAGACTGTCTCTGCCAATATCTTGGTCACTTAGAAAACTTAGCTTTCCACTACTTGGTTTTTGATTTATAATGGGATAGATGATAGTGAAAATGATTAGCATTCATTTACTAATGTGCTACTTCATTTTTGTGTGAAAGCCAACCAGTAACTAATGGTCAGCTGAGCGACGGCCACTGCGACACCACCCGGGCTCAGCAGGGCGACCGCGTCCACTACAACACCACCCGGGCTCGGCAGGGCGACCACGTCCACTACAACGCCACCTGGGCTCAGCAGGGCTACGGCCACGACAATTGCTAATTGCTTACAATCCTTGTTTAAAAAAGATTTCTGGTTCTGGTTGTAATGTCTTGAAAGCTCCAGTATTTGTATTCAATCAATAAATGCTGCTAGGAAGTGGATTTTACCCCATTTGATTACATTTTTTGCCATTTGGCGTGGTTTGTTCATCTGCTGCCAAACCTCCCAGTCAAATAGATATTGGACTTTCTTAAACATCAGTGGCAACTGAGATGAGGAAATCTGCATATGTAAAGTTAATTATACTGTATCTTGAGACATTTGGGTGTACATTTTTTTAATGTTTGCAGAATTGTCAATTGTTACTTTTGCAAACTTTTTTTGTTTAAAGTACAAATTTAACTTGCATGGGTATGTTTTCACAAATTGTTTACATGTACAAAATCACATTTTGAGGTGGTCAAAAGTCAATACAGTCCCACAAACAGCCAATCTGAACAAGGCTTATTGACTAACACAGCCATCCAATGGCTACGTTTTCCATATGTCATCCGGGCCGCAGCCTGTTGGTCAGTGCCAATTTATTTTCTTACCATGAACTCGCCGACACTGGGCATGTGTGGCAAATCCCAATTGGTCAAAATTCAAGACAGACCCACTAACAGCCAATCCGAACATGGCTTATTGGCTACCCAGCCAGTTATTGGCCGTGTGTCCGTACCCAGAGCCCGTGGTGGCAAATCCTAATTGAAATTGCAATTAATTAAATTACGATGCCAATCAAAAATATCTCGTGACATTTTTAAGGAATGAGCTTAACTGCGGACGGAAGGTCAACATGAGTTTTTCCTGTTTTTACTTGAAATAAAATTGTCATTACAAAAAAGTTTCCAGAGGGAATGATAACCAAAGCATAGAACACCCATTTCAACAAAAACATGTTAGGTTACTGGGAATTATTCTTATATAATCATGTCAAAAGTCCTTATGTCAATAGCACACACAAGGGTTCAGCGCAGTGTAGCGACATGCTGCTATGACATATAGGAGCAACAAAAGTCTATAGAAAAGTTTATTTTCCTAAAAAAATACAATATAAATGAATACCGGCAACGCAACATTTTTATTGAACCATATTGGATGCAAAAAGCAAACGTTTGGAGCAAAAAATGACGAAACCCTTATAATGAAACCAACACATGCTGCCTGTATCAATAGTAGACTACTATCAAAATGACTACTGAAGACAGGGATGTCTTTTGATTGTGTGTTTTGTTACAGATAGATCATTGCAGTGAAGCACGGGTGTGCCCCCAAACCCAACTGATTCATTATCCACATGGCATTCTAAAAAAATGACCATCTAAAGTTTTCAACATTGCAGGTTCTCCCAGAGACGTCTATTGCCGTCAATGGCAGCAGCCGATGTGTTAAATGAGTGCTCTTATTTATAATTTTGACATTTCAACATTGCTGCTTTTCAAGTTAGTGATATTAGATATTTAGATATTAAACTATCTCTCTCTGATGATTATAATTTTGAGAGCTGGTTTCAACAGCAAAACTGTCATAATTTAACAGCGAACGAACCCGGCGACCAAATGTCCGGTCGACCAAATGTCCGGTCGACCAAACGTCCGTTCTACCAAACGTCTTACGACAAAACGTCCGGTCACGTTTGTGGAGCATTCAGCATCATGCATTTAATCAGTTGATACATTATTCCTGTTCGTATTATAAAAGCTGGGCAACTCGATTTTGATGTGTTCTTTTCGACCCAGAGTTCTAAATTGGATCAGCTCTATATCGGATTTATATATTAGGAATAAACATTCTGTGGAGTAACCCAGTGTATCCTGATCTTCTCTGTCGACATTGATCATGCCCTCTTGTTAGGACAATTAGTCAGTCATAGTTTCATATAGATAAAAGCCGTCAGAGTCAGATACCAAGGCTTATCGTCTACCACTACGTTGGCGACAAAGACATCATGAGCATTCATGATTAACTAGTTAGTATTTTCCAGGCAGTACACAGTGCTCTGTTGTATGATATAGCACCTCAAGTTTAACGTCATTACAATAGAACAGAAAAAATGCAATCAAACTTTTCTCTCTTTCTCAACTAAATACTCAGCTGCAAATGGAGCACATCTTTCCTGGAAATGTCTTTCCACTTGACTTTTTGTTCTTTGACAACTTTTCGCTACAAAGCAAACATTTGCAATCCTTCCACATTGGCAATGATTGCAAATGATTCGCTCTAAGAAATGTTGAATCCTCAGTTTTTTTTGTTTAGCCTTGGAATCAATGGCCCATCATACGGTCGCTGTTTTGTTTACAACAGGCACCTCTCTAAGAGAAACATGTGTCACAGGCTATGACACAAATCTTAGTTGATAAAAATATTGAAATGTAATATTTATTCTACACCGGGGTGGCCAACTCCGGCTCTGTTTTCCATATCTCCCTCCACCAACATACCTGAATCAATTCAACAGGCTCGGTATCAAGCTTCTAGATAACTTGCTGATGACTTGATCATTTTATTCAGGTGCGGTAGAGGAGGAAGATATGGAAAACAGACGGAATAGCAGCTCTCGAGGACCAGAGTTGGCCACCTCTGTTCAACACATTCTTATAGCATTGGAAACACAAGAATGTTTTCCTCCAATGGAAAATATAGTAAAACAAACAAATATTTCCCTGCCCCATTTTCAAACATTTTGGAAAAAGCTCCATGGAGCCTTTAGGGCAGTGCTCCAGAACCAATGGTTGTTGACCCACAGTCTAGACATTTACAGTAATAAATGGACAACTTGGGGCTTACCTGACATACATTATAGAAGGGGCTATTTGGGGTGTTTGCGTGTTTGTGTGAATGAAGTGCTGTCCACGACGTGGGACTATTGCTATAGTATCATGCAACGTCTCTGAGTGTTCTTTTTGCTCTTCTTGTTGCTGCGGTTTGTTTCCTTGTATCTTCTGATCTCTCTCACAAGTGAGTAGAAAGCTTCCTCCACACCCTACCAGGAATAAAAATACATATCGGTCTAACGCAGATGTAAAACGTGCTCATAATATGCTATATGAATTTGTACACACCTGTCTGGTTTTGGCCGAGGTCTCCACAAATGGAACGCCGTAACTTCGAGCTAGGTCCTGTGCCTGCCGGGTTTCCACTGAACGTGAGCCCAAGTCACTCTTGTTGCCCACCAGTACCAAGGGAACGCTGTCACTGTCCTTCACCCTGTTGATCTGTTCTCTTCGAAGCGGAAAGAAGAATAAAAAATTACATTAGAGATTAAATTAACAAGCACTTGACCACAAAATATCTACTCTTTGACAGCAGAAGAAAACCAATTCATTTAAACTGGGAGGACTGGCTGAGAATGCTCAACTCTCAGTGCAGCTGACAGCGCTAGACATCTATACCATTTTGACTGGGAAGTGGGAATTAATTATATTATTTGCACAACCCAGTCGAAAAGGATTGGACAACTGGTGCTATCAATGGTGGCTAGTGAATTAACATAAAAGTCAATTGGTGTGGTATATGTGGCAAATTTCACTGTTAATCATTGATAGAGACTCATATTTACCTCTCTAGCTCTCTCTACCTGTATTTGTATATGTATGTGCTTGTGTATGTGTGTGTGTATGTATGTATGTATGTATGTAATAGGGAGTACAAATGTATTACATTGAAAGGAAAATCTTGAGAAAAATCATCGCAAGTGGTATCTCTGAGATACTATATAAACCAAAAGCACATTATTAGGGTCAATATAATAAGAATTTTAATATGCCTACTTTGTAAATGCAAAATATCAAATTATTCCACTTGAAAAAAGAAATAAGTTTACGTGATGAGAACCTGATGCGTTTCAATGAATTACAATTTTCTAACAAGAAGTTTGAGTTGTTGTGGCGGCCAAATTGATTCTAATGTCAAAATATCTTGATTTTTTTTCGATGGTTCATCTTACTGCGATAGTTATCACTTTCAAACAAGAAATTAAAAAGAAAAATCAAAGTGGAATTTTGTTTTATTTCATAATCACAAATGAACAATAATTTCCTTTAAAAAAAAAAAAAAGTAACATAAGCACCGGTTTAGTGTTTGTTCCCCAGCCACCGGCTACAATAATAACATGAGACACATATTACACAGGTATCAAGGCTGATATTTTAATGAGCAATCATAAGACCTTCTATCAGCCTTATATAGTATTGGGATGTGCTGACATGGTAAATGCTAAGAACACATCTGTTAGAGCTATTCGCGTCTAGCCAGTCAGGACACGTTTATAACTGCGGTGCGCTGGCGACGCCATGAGCGAGCGGTGGCAAGCACAATTGAGTTTTTTCACCTTTTATGCAAGGTACGTTTTTTTTCCCTTGAATTTCATTCATAGACGTAAAAATAAATTTTGTTTATCTGTCTATGATTTTTCTATTTTAAAATAAATGGACGTATCGGCTGCATTGTCTTGCGTCACAGCGTCATGTTATTTCGTTTTTGTCACCCTGCAGTGTCGTCTTTTTATGCGCATATAAGCCGTACCCTCGATTCAGTCATTTTTTTTGTCCGACGAATGCAGGTTATGTGTGATTAAATACAGTACCTGTATAAGTGAACGTCCTCAAAGGACTTGATGTTGTTGATGGCGTAGACACAGAGGAACCCCTCTCCCGTCCTCATGTATTGGTCTCTCATGGCGCTGTACTCCTCCTGACCCGCAGTGTCAAGGATGTCCAATAGACATGTCTCGCCGTCAATCACCACCTGTTTTCTGTACGAGTCCTGCAGTGTGAAACATTAGAAAAATCCAATTATTGATTTACATAGGGGGAAAAATAGGAAATATTCCCGATACATCTATAATCTTCATTTGAATTTGATCATAAAACAGAAAGTTGGCACTCATAATTTACTTCTTGGACCGCACAAAATGATGTAGCAGGCCAGATTTGACCCCCGGGCCAACACTTTGACACCCGTGTACTAGAGTGACAATGTCTCAAGTATGAAAATATTTTACATTTGGAATTGTTGTGGGTAGGGGGCTGGGGGCCTAGCATTTGGTCAAGAGGAAGGATCGTTCACACACACACACAATAGACTTTCGGTGTATTTATTTCAAATATAGCATGGCATCATTCAATTTATTATGTCCTCGTTGTTTTGAATGAGTTTTTAAGAACCACATGGACTGGACATCTATCAAATTAATTAATTGAAAATAGTAACGTGCATTTTTTTAGTACAACATTCGCATTGAATATGCAGAGTCCCACCTCGATTGTCGGATCATATTCATCCACAAAGTGATTCTGGATGAGCTGAATGGTGAGAGCACTCTTGCCCACGCCACCCGCACCGACCACCACCAGCTTGTATTCGGTCATTCCTGCAAAACTGGAGCAAAAACTACACGATTTAGAACAAACACACTTCGACCCCTTGGCAGACAGCTGAGAGTATCTGATCTGATAAAGCCCCGTGGCACGGCGACCTAGATAAAGCCATCTATGCCCTTAACTTACATCACAACGTTGCAAAAATAGCACAAAAGTTCGTGTAATGCAAAAACATGGTTTACCTTAATGTATGATTTATAACAGCGGAAAAGTTTGCAGGTCCGGAGTTCAGGGTGAAATGTATGACGTCCGCTTGCTACATAGCGTTAGCCTAAACACAATTTCCTTCCGCAAACCGCAAGAAACAATCGTTATAAACCCTCTTGTCCTTTACCTGGAAGGTTTAAGGCGCTAAAGCGTGACGTCGAAATATATAAAACGTAACAGTTTACTAATGACATTTAAATCACAAAATTGTAAATAAACAAACGCCGACATTTAGTGTATCCCGCAACAAATGTCCATTATGAATCATTAAAAAAAGTCACAACGATTGCGTTAATCCTGACACTCACCAACCAATAGAAATAGGACTTTAAAAAAGACAGTGATTTAGTCCAATTGTAGTGGAGGATTGGATATTAGTCCCGCCCATGTCAAAAGAAAAGTCCAGGGCGGTGCAGAAAGAGAGTTGCGACACTCTGATCTCGCCTTCGTGTAGTCACGTGTTCACGGAGTCCCGACTAGTTCCAAACACAACAGCCCTGTAATGTAAGGACTGACAGCGGCGGTTGCGATATTTTTTGTTAAAAGATGAATGAATACATCTTATTTAGATATTAATACATTACAGTCTTTTGACATGATTATAGTTATGATATTTAATATATATATAAACTTTTTGATACTTGTGTATATGTAGGCTCAAAAACATGTATATTGAGGTAGTTACAATGGAGGTGATTCTACTTCGCAGTTTTTCTATTATCGCGGCCATGTCTGGTTTACATTAACCACGTTATTCAAGGGATTACTGTAAATCATTGATTAATCAGATGGCAAGGAAACCAGAGTACCTGGAAAACCCACGCAAGCCCTGGGAGAACAGGCAAATTCCACACAAGAAGGTCCAGACCTGGGATCGAATCTCAGAACTGAGTGGCCAATGCAGTAACCACTCATTCACTGTGCCACCGACTTATTAATGGATAAATAAAATAATGATAATTTGAAATAATTGGTCGCACAATGAAGGAGATGTTAGCACGCCCAGCTCTCAATTCTGAGATCGGGGGTTCAATCCCAGGTGGGTTTCGGCCTTCCTGTGTGGAATTTGCATGTACTGATTGAAAACTCTAAACTTTCCCTGGGTATCAGTGTGTGCATGCACGGTTGTTTATGTCCGTGTGCCCTCCGATTTGCTTGCAATCAATTCATGGGGTACCCACCATCCTGCCCGTGGGTAGTTCGCGGAAGGCTTTGGCAACCCCACAACACTTGTGTGGCTTGGATAATGAATGAATGACTAAAATATTTATAATAATAGTGACATTTTTATCTCTGCCCTCATGTCCACAACTGAGTGTCACATGCCAACATCATACTGTCTTCATATAATTCATTTTCCGTGCCACGTATCCACAAAAGATCCGCAAAGGTGCTGCAGGTTATAACAGGGCACGAGTAGACAAACAATCATTCACACTCACACTTATACCTAGGGGCAATTTAGACTGTCCAATGAACCTGGAGAAAACCCACGCAGGCCCGGGGAGACCTGGATTTGAACCCACAACCCCAAAGCTGTGAGGCCGACGTGGAAACCACTCATCTGTCAAACCGTCTTTCCACAGTAATCATGTATAAACAAGTGTGATATATATTTAAAAACAAATCTCTCAATTTTCGTTTTGGAGTCATTTTTTTAATTACAGACCATAAATCTTCATTAGACTTTTATATTTTCCATAAGAGTTGTGTTAGAACTTTGACTTTTATCTTGATTGACTTTTTCTACTACTGTATTGTAATTGTTAAATGTTGTCATGTCAGAACTGCAATTTAGCCTTATTGAGAGTTGTGTGTTTGAAAGAAAACAACCATTTTGGGAGTTGATATTTATAATTACAGAAAAAAAACACATGCGACCATGCCCACATATGTACAAACTCACACCCCCCCGCACCCCCACACTTCCACACACAAATCGGTTTGCCATCCCGCGATGTTCATGTTGCTGCCGCATTCTCCCACTGGGTGCATCTGTTCGCTTATCCAATCTTTGTCTAAAATTAGTGATAATTCCATTTCCATCTGTCTTGAGAAATAAAGACAGAAACAGGAAATTGACATTGTCGCATAGATGTAAAAAAAATGAATAACTAGACTAAGACAAACAAACATTTGTTAAAACAGAATGCTGACACATCAACAAAGAAACCTGTAAAATAACTGCGAGGGTTTTAATATACACAAGGATAATTTACATTATACATCCTTTGTACACTTAATTTTTTTTTAAAACTTAAAATATGTAATTCTTTACACACACTCCCATTAAGTTTCAACACATTTCAGTGAGAGGGAGGAAAAGCTCCTTGGAATAGAAATAAACTAATGAACAATGCATTGTTTTTAAATACACAGATACAACATGGACAACTGAAAATGTTCATGGAATGCATTATTCCTATTTTTGAAAGATTTCACTTGGAGACCAAAAAAAATAAAGCCTTTTAAATCTTTCACATTCTATCAGTGTTTTTTTTCTCCCATCAATATTACAATTCAAAACTTATTAATTTAGACAATTGTTATGATAAAAGATGACATGTTTCCCCCCAAATGTATAATCACCAAGCAATGCATATACACATAAGTACACCTTCTCAATTTCTTGACTCGGTTGTAATGCTGGTACATAGAGCTCTCTTTGATTCCATTTCCCATCTGACATTGCATCAAGATGGGTTTTAAAGGGCAGAGACAGTCAACTTTGAATAAAAAAGACCCTCATCCTTATATAAAACATTTTGTGTCAAGTAGGTGTTGTTCTACAGAGGCACGGGTGTTAAATTGTGTGCTACAGCTCTATGAACACTGCATAGTGCAATTGTGTGTGCTCACGTGTTGAGACAACTACTTTGTGTGAGTGTGTCATATGAGTTGATGGATAGGGGGGGAGTGCACTGCTTTACTCATTATCACATGCTTACTGCACAACGTTTTTCACACCTGTACCCAGCCAAAAGAACAACATACTCACTACAACTGACCCACTGCTTTTAAATGGCTGCCTTTCAGGAACTAGAAGAACAGTATTGAATGAAAGGGAGAAAATAGGTAAGTGACAGTAAAAAGACAAACACAACAAATAGCACATCACAAACCATGTTTGATCTATTTTGCAATGGAGATATGACACACTTTTCATGACGCCCTCTCCACACTACATAAAGTCATCATATGGGCTTTTTGACCCATAAGCATGGATAAACATGACCTAGTTAGGTCATACACAGGTGAGCTTCATATAGAAACTGTTATTTTGCACCCATTTAAAGGGGAAGACTGCCAATATCCAACAAGTAAGCACCATTTTCATCTTTGATTTGACATGCATTGATTGTACCAAGCATAAAGATAAAATATTGGACTCTACTACGGTTGTCAAAAACATCAAAGTATCAGTACTGAACTGTTGTATCAGGAAACAATATGCAAAAGTACCCTGTTAAAATCAATTTACTAAAAAATGAAAACTGACATAAAGAAGACATAATTTATTGGCTGTACTTAACATTATTAGTTGTTTAATCTATTTGAAGTTGGAGGATTGGCAGCAAACAATCAAATGCTGCAATGTTCATGGATTGGACGTCGACTAGAAATGAATTCTTACCACTTCATTGTACGCCAATTGTAAAATTATCATTTTAAATTGGGTTAATTTCCTCCTTAGGCTGAATTTCTTTGATTTATCTTAATCATGTATTTATAGGGACTTTTTTGACTGGTGTAATAGGTTCAGTTTCTTTGTGTTTGTCAGGACTCTGGAAGCAGCATTCTGAATTAAATGCAACTTCCTGACTGTATTTTGTGTGCTGTAGATGTTACTAAATGTCCAATCAATAGAATTGGGAGGGCTGACAGCAACACATTATCATTCGGTGCCATCACCCTCCCACTTCAAATTGACTGGGCATATAATAGTGATAAACTTATTTAGTTTTAGTTCAGTTATAAAGAGCCACAATATTGGATGTCTGACACTGAAAGACATTTTTTTGTTTTGTTTTTGTACATTTTTGTTCCATGACAACACTAGACAACTCAAAAACATTGTGCTTATTACATTTGTATGTGTATGTGCGCATGAGGTTGATCATCATGTCAGCCACATTATTTTCCTTTAAAACTGTAGACATGCATACCCTGATAACAAAACACTGCAGTTTAAACATCAGATTTGAAATATAACCCAAAGGAGATAGATGCTTGCTGCACTTCTTACTCGTGATGGAAACGGACCAATCACAGTGAGCTGTTTACAGTTAGAATGTCTCGGGGATTAGCTGAGTATATTAATATTTTATGTGTTTATTTATAAGGTCAAATCTATCTAACATGCACACTTTTGCCACTCACCCTTCCATGGACATAAATTCAAACACACACAAAAAAAAATCAACATACTTTTGTAACTGTGCAAAAGCAGACAGCAAGTTTTTCCTTTCCTGTTTTTTTGGTTGTTTTTTTTGTTGTACACGTGTTAGGTCAGACTCTCTTCTACGTCAACTTCTTCTCCTCTACTCCGCTGCACTTGTATGAGTTATGTCCAGGCGGTTGTACGTACTCCTCAGATTTATCCCAGTCCGTCACCCACCCTTCTCCTCCTCCTCCCCCGGACCCTCCGCCATTTGAACCGGCCACCTGACTGCTCATGGCCCCGTATTGGCCACCGCCAGTGCGGTAGAGATCCTCTGTTTCATTTGCCAGCTCGTCTTCATCGATGATGCCACACTTTTCCTGGCTGGTGTCTTCAATATCAGCCCACGGCTGCTGTTCTCCCGATGCAAATAGTCCTAGAAGAATCCATATTTTGTTATCCTTCAATACCTTTGACAACCCTAATCAGTGCTAATCTACAAAAATAAAACATGACTAGGGTAATGAGAATCAAATTTGTGAAAGTTTACACAGCCCTATTACCGTATTTTCACAACTATAAGGCGCACTTAAAAGTCTTAAATTTTCTCCAAAATAGACAGTGCGCCTTATAATCCAGTGCGCTTTATAATCCAGTGCACTTTATAATCCAGTGCGCTTTATAATCCAGTGCGCCTTATATATGGAAAAAACAGAAAACCAAAAACGAAAAACCACCACTGTCGGATATTGAAACAATACTGAAACAATACTGTTAAATATGCAGATGCCACCTTAGTTCACAACATCTTCCATCATATAGCTCCTCCCCCACTGCAAGATTTTATACAAAAAAATCCAAAACATCAACAATGGCTGGCTCTAGAGGTGACTGTGTAGTGAGTGCTTCATACCTGGAAGTCAATAGCAATTACCGTATTTTCACGACTATAAGGCGCACTTAAAAGTCTTACATTTTCTCCAAAATAGACAGTGCGCCTTATAATACAGTGCGCCTTACATATGGAAAAGATGTCATTCATTGAGGGTGCGCCTTATAGTCGTGAAAATACGGTAATTAATTCATTCATTTATTATCTGTACTGCTTATCCCCAAGGACCAGGGGGGTTCCGGAGCATATAACAACCAATAATGGGCAGTAGGTGGATGACACCCTAAATTGGCTGTCGGGTAATCGCAGAGCATGAGGAGATATTCAACCATTCACGCTCACACTCATACCTAGTTACAATGTTCATTCATGCATGTTTCTGGGATGTGGGAGGAAACCGGAAAGCAAGAGAGAACATGCAAACTCCACAAATGAAGGTCGGAACCTACCGGGGGGATTGAAGCCTTGAACTCAGAAATGTGAGACAGATGTGCTAACTACTCTTTTACAGTGATGCCCACCCCTTTCAAATACTCAAACGTGCAGTAATCATGTTGTATCCTTACCATAGAAAATGACTCCTCCATAGTGAACCAGAGATGCTATAAGAAAGACACCCTGCCACTCCTCACGTGTCTGCAATCACATGGAAAATCAATTTGATACAATTTCGTTTTTCTTGCGTAATTCAGTATTTTTATTACCTTATGTTTAGTCATGGCTCCCACTATAAGTGGACACACCATTCCAGACAATGTTCCCACACCATTTGAGATACCCATTAATATGCTGGCGTAACGAGGTGCGATATCCAAGTGGTTGACGTTAAAACCTGTGTAAGAAAGACAAATGTTTTTAAAATATATATATATATATATATATATATATATATATATATATATATATATATATATATATATATATATATATATATATATATATATATATATATATATATATATATATATATATATATATATATATATATATATATATATATATATATATATATATATATATATATATATATATATATATATATATATATATATATATATATATATATATATATATATATATATATAAACAGTACTAAATACAAACATTTACAATGAGCACAAAATCATTTTTAATTTACCTGAAATAGCGAAGCCGCTAAAGCCAACAGCAAGCACCAAGAAAGAGATGGCAATACCTTTTGTGTGAGAATATCCTACCACTAGTAGTAGAGTAGCCTCCATGCCAAAACCTGAAAACAATATTAAAGGGAAAACTTAAGTACCAGAAAAAAATGTCGAATAACTATCCACCTTGTGTTTTTTTTCATCAAACTTTTCTTTTAGAGTATTATTTATTAGGCACACTTGCATGAATCTGTAATCATCTAATAATGATGAACACGTATCACAATCAGAGTGAGTGTTGTCCTATATTGTGCCAGAGAAACTGCAATTAAAGGTAAGTAGAAAAAAGTTCAATATGAGTTGTTATGCATTCTGCAAATTCATCATTTATGATGAAAGTGTGTTTTGAATGTGCGCACAGTAAATCCAAAATAAAAATGTAGAGAATATGATTGGTAACTTCTGAGTAGGTCATGATATGATACAATATACTATACAATTGTCGATACATGGGTCAGGAAATAAATATAACATATTCTTCGACACAACGATTAATAGATACCTGACTTTCTCATAGACCATGATTATATTTCACCATTTCTGTATATATAATTTCTTTATAATTTTCTGTATGTATGTATGTATGTATGTATGTATGTATGTATGTATGTATGTATGTATGTATGTATGTATGTATGTATGTATGTATGTATGTATGTATGTATGTATGTATGTATGTATGTATGTATGTATGTATGTATGTATGTATGTATGTATGTATGTATGTATGTATGTATGTATGTATGTATGTATGTATGTATATATATATATATATATATATATATATATATATATATATATATATATATATATATATATATATATATATATATATATATATATATATATATATATATATATATATATATATATATATATATATATATATATATATATATATATATATATATATATATATATATGTATATATATATATATATATATATATATATATATATATATATATATATATATATATATATATATATATATATATATATATATATATATATATATATATATATATATATATATAAATAATCCAATCAGTTAACATGTTAACTCATTGGCGATAGTATTTGGGTAGAAACTTGTTTGTTCCTTTACGCAACAGTGGCAATTTTTTTTAATGTTGATACTTGGTAGTAGCATATCAATAGTCTATTCGGAAATAAAGTATCGCCTTACATCATTGAAGTGATATATTGGCACAAACCTAGTGGTGAATGCAAAACTAACCTCCACAGTTCATGAGTTTTCTGACGTTAGTGGTGGTCATTAGGTTGTGGGTTCGAAGGTAGTCCGCCAACTGACCTCCCACAGGAACAATAATGGTCATCACTAGATGGGGCAGTGCTGACACCATGCCCACCTGGTGGAGTAAAACGTCTCATCTCATTTCAATGGAAACAGAGAAAAATTCATGCTCACACGCATACCTAGGGGCAATTTAGAATGTACAATCAGACTCCCTGCATGCTTTTGGAATGTGGGAGGAAACCGGAGTACCCGGAGGAATCCGGAGTACCCGGAGGAAACCGGAGTACCCGGAGGAAACCCGGAGTACTCGGAGGAAACCGGAGTACCCGGAGGAAACCCACACAGGCCCGGGAGAACATGCAAACTCCCCACGGATGGACATGACCTGGATTTGACCCCAGGACCCCAAAGCTGTGATGATAATGATTTATCAACATTCACCAAACCCTTTTAAGTCTTTCACAGAGATCACGGCCTGTCAATCACAGGTACATGTTGTGTCAATCGTGCCACCCACCTTGCTGATCTCAAAGCCAAAGACTTCTTCAAAGTAGGCCGGCTGGCTGATGAGAAGTAGATAGAAGGTCCAGCTCCTGCAGAAGTTGGCCACAATAATGGCGTAGACAGGCATTGAGGTAAAGAAGTGCCTCCACGGTGTCTTGAATTTCTGCCAAGTAATAGGACAAAATGTTAGTGCTTCGTCATTTTTATTTTACCACGTATTGATACACACACAACCTGAATGAAGACTTACCTGAAGAGGGTTGAGAAACGACGTTGTCTCTCCAATTGCATCTTCAATGTACTTTCTTTCCTCTGCCGTAATAGTGGGATGGGCAGCTGGACTCTCATACGACACGAGCACCCAGAACAAGTACCAGAATATCCCAAAACTTCCTGGGATAGTTCAAGAAGAAGAAATATAGAGGGAACAGAATTAGATTGCCAGTTTATAAGGCAATGGCACTGAAACATAAGGATTAGAAAAGCCAGTCCTCGCAGTTTAAACAAAACGGCTGTCTATTGATGCCATTGGCAGTTAATGAGTCAAATATTATAAAAATTAAAAATCTAACTGAGTGTTATTAATTTGAATTGTTATTAATTTTGTTATATTTAATATTTTATTCACTTCAAACTGTAACTTTGTGTGGCGTTCTCATAAAAGGATCAAATAGAATTATGAACCATAATTAAAAAAAACTAATTTTAAGTTACATTTCAGAATGATAGACATAGGATTGTGAAAACACTGCTCATACTTTAATGCCCTATACCAGGGGTAGGGAACCTATGGCTCGAGAGCCACATGTGGCTCTTTTGATGGGTGCATCTGGCTCTTTGCTAACCTATGAGCTAAAATATGGAAATCGCTGATGACAGAACTGAGATATTACATCTAGAACTGCTTTAATCTTCTTTTTTTTTTGCAGTAGACTCTTCTGCAATGCATCCTCTCATTGATTGACAACAACATAAGAATCTTTTTAAAAATTCTCATTTTTTTCCACTTTAAAAGTGAACTTACTAAAAAAATAATTGAAAAGGCACTCGTTTACATGTATGTATTTTGACTTTTAAATTTGTAGTATGGCTCACAAGAAATAACATTGGAAAATATGAATTGCTTATGGCTCTCTTCCTCAAAAAGGTTCCCGACCCCTGCCCTATATGTACCTTGTGTGTGATATGACATTATACATCGCCAAAATGATATCAAACTATCTATTTTATATCTATTGTCTTTATCATGTGGCAGCCTTGTGGGCAACTGGTTAGTGCGTCGGCCTCATGGTTCTGGGGTCAAGTATTTGACCCGAAGTGGGTTCTCACTACGTGGAGTTTGCATGTTCTCCCCAAGCTTGTATGGGATTCCTTCGGGTACTCCGGTTTCCTCCCACATCCCAAAAAAAAACATGCTTGGTAGGTTGATTGAACACTATTAAATTCAACCAACAATTGTACTTTTAATTAAAAAATAAAATGACTGATATTTAGATTTTTTTCCATATCATAAAGCATTGGTACACAGTGGTTGGAAAGACCTGGTTCAGGTTAGTACATGCTTACCATAGACATAGAATACAGAAGGCCACCCAGTGTATTGCACCAGAATCCCAGCTAAAGGCATGGCCACCACAGCCCCTGCATAAGACCCTGAAATTTCAAGAAACTTTTTAGATGAACAAATTCCTTTTATTTAATAAATCCCAAAAGTAAAAAGCATTATGAAAATCAAGTGGGAAAAACTCTGCTTACCACAAAATGCAGTGGTGGCTAATCGACTTCTCTCTAGTGGAGGAGCCCATTTTGCCCAAATCCCATGGCAGGCTGGGTATGACACACCCTGCATCATACAAGCCAGTCAGTAAAGAGATTCAAAATCACATCCTCCTGAATTGACGCACGCTTTACCTCAACAAGGCCTTGACATATCCTGACCAGTATAACACAGCTGTAATGGCAGCGTGCGGCTGAAGGGATCAGCATGTTAAGGGTAGACGTTGCCACAATGGCAAAGCCAAACACTCTAAAACATACAAGAAAAAAAACACCATGAACATATTTTTGGCAATTTTCAACACTGCAAATAAATCAACCTGGAGATTATGTTATTTTCTAATTAACACTTTCACTGCATTTGAAGATGATAGAGTTGTGTGGCTTGTAAATTGAATTTTTTCCATGAATTATCACTAATGGACGACTAATCAATTTGAAGTGAAAGGGTAGCTGTGAACGATCGTTCACTGCCCTCCCTCGTACCTCAAATATCCTCCATTACTATCAAAAGAAGTTCAAAATCAGACTTCTCTCATGACAACAAACCTGTAGTGACCTGTAGTCGTGCAAAAACAATTACCTGAGTATTGATACCTTTGTAATCAAAGATTGTCACCGAATACAAGATTTCAGTATCGGTACATTGATATTTTTACATACTGTTCACAACCCTAAACAACAGTTTGTCATTCTTCTGCATTGCTTCCTTTAATACTCAGTAATAATACTTGTTCATTGTTAGATAAAATCTTCCAACAAAGGAAAGTCTTATTTTAAACACAACAATAAACAGTTTCAAGCAATCCAAAAAATAAATGAATCACCTGTTAGCTGCAAATTTTTGACATATAAAACCTCCAGGAATTTGTGTGACGATGTAGCCCCAGAAGAAAGAGCCATGGATCATACCCACTGTCTCGGGGTCCCAAGTGAATTGTGCAGCCTGAGGAGAAGAAAAGACATCATTTGACACTCATTTAATAATGTCTACTAACTTAAAATGTTCTTACCACAGACCTAGTTTATAATGAAGTGCAGTTTTACTTCACACAAAAAAATCTGCACCCTATTTTACGGTCTATATGCATAGTTCTTTCATTGTTTCTTCATATTTGAACACTTTTGATGCACAACAAAACAGTGTGTAATGGTTTCCTTAGCCAGCTTCACTCGCCTGACTTTGGTGCAGAAAGGCGCGGGTTCAACTGCCGCTGATGGCGGTATGATTGTGCATATGAATGGTCGTCTGTCTCTATGTGGGCCCTATGGATGACTGGCAGTCAGTCTAGGACAGGGGTAGGGAACCTTTGGCTCGGGAGCCACATGTGGCTCTTTTAATGGGTGGACCTGGCTCTCCACTAACCTGCAAGCTAAAATATGGAAACCAGATAGTACATAGAGAGCTGCTTTAATCTTCATTTTTTTTTTGCATTGGACTCTCCTGGAATGCACACTCTCATTTATTAGCAACCGCATGAGAATGTCAAAAGTATTTTTTTTCACTTTAAAAGTGGTGGAATTACTAAAAACGTAGGCACCCACTTATATGTATTTTGACTTTAAATTCGGAGAATGGCTCTCAAGGAATAACATTAGAAAATATGAATTGTTTATGGTTCTCTTCGTCAAAAAGGTTCCCGACCCCTACTACTGTGATAAACTAATTTAAATGGTGTAAATTGCTGTAAAATCAAGAGATTATAAACTTGTTTAAATTCACATCAGACGGATCACATGATTTGACATTTATCATTGTCAGTGGCAACCAATGAGTTAATTTATATGCATTACGTGCTCTCATCTAATCTCATTTTCTGAACTGCTTATATCCTCATTAGGGTCGCGATGGGTGCTGGAGCTAATCCCAGCTGTTTCCGGACCAGGCAATGTGTTATATTGTTCTATTTGTGGAATTGACAAATTATTTTGTCTTGTCAATTACTAAAATTCAGACTCTGAAATTTTTGGGGAAAAAATTAAGGATTTTAAGTATGCCTTACAGACCGATGGGAACAGATTAACAGATTAATTTGTATTTATAGTTCATTTCTATGGGAAAAAATGAATCAATCAATCAATCAAAACCAGAGAACTAATTCTGGACTTCGGACCAAAAAAAGCCGCTCCGTTCAGCTGATCTCACTTGCACTACTTGTTTATTCATTATTTAATTGTCAGTTTGTTTGTTGTTGTATTTGTGCACTTAGTCTGCAGTGAAGCTTTAAATCTCATTATACTTGTATAATGACAATAAAAGCATTCAATTCAATTCCAATTATTTTCTTTGTAAGGCAATGTTTGACATAGTTTTTGTATACATAAAGTGAAAGTGTCAATTTAGCATGCCACCTGACCACAAACACTTCAAAAACACAATCAAATCCAGTATTAAACTTACCACAAGCACCTCCTTGTTACCTTTGTAGACTGTGTGGTCGTTGACCATGCTTACAATTGCCACACCCAAATTGCAGCGGATACCAAAAGAGATGCAGAAGCCCAGGCCAGATAGAATGGCAATGATGTAACGTCTGGGCAAGCCAAAACAAGTGCAGTCCACCACAGGCAGTTCTTTTTCCACCACCAGCTCAGGGCGGCCTTCTGCCGACAGCTCGATGGTTTCTCCATTGGGTTGCTGCTTGTCAATCAACCTGAAGGAAGAAAAGTCAATCTCTCATTACATCTCAGCTCATTTTCTGAACCATTTTTTCCCCATTTGGGGGTTCTGGAGCCTATCCCAAGTGACTTCGGGTCAGAAGCGGAGGACACCTTGAATTGGTGGCCAGCCAATCGCAGGGCACAATGAGACGGACAACCATGCACACTCCCACCCATACCCAGGGGCAATTTAGCTGTGTCCAGTCAGCCTACAATGCATGTTTTTGGATTGTGGGAGGAAACCAGAGCACCTAGAGGAAACCCACGCAGGCCCTGGAGAACATGCAAATTTCACACAGGTGGATCGACGTGGATTTGAACGCAGGATCCCATAGTTGGTGGGCCAACGCGCTAACCACTCATCCGCCGGGCCGCTATAGTTATATAGTAGTCATGAAATATAGTAATTTACTTAGTGTTTTGTTAATTCAGCATTCATTAATTTATTCAGCTTCCATATTATGCATCCCGAAAGGTTTGCTGGAGCCTAACCCAGCTGACTTAAGGTGAAAGGCAGACTGCACCCTACCTAGACTGGTCGCCAGCCTGCCATAGGGCACACAGAAAGACAAACGACCATCCGTGTACACAATCATACCACGAATAGGAATCGAACCAACGCCTGCCCACAAGAAAGTCAGGCGGTTGAACCTCTACACCACGAGGCGGCGTTGTTAATTCAGCAATTAACATTTTGTGCTCCCATTTTTTTAACAACATAATTCTGGCAACCACAGCTGTCAGTATTTTCCCATCAATTGAATGATTTATTTTCTTATCGGGCACGGTACCAATGACACCACCATTTTACCACAGAACTCAGCAGACAGCAAATATCCTTTTATCGTAACATATACACGCACCCTCTTCTCTCAGTTTTATCGTGACTGTCTATTTTTGTGTATGCGTGCATCCATATTGAGACCACCTTTCATTGAAGGTGCTTGATCTAGTTAGCCATTGAGCTGGACAATATTGTGTATAAACAAAGTGCAATTATCACAAGGATTTGTTTGTGTAAAAGAGAGTTGTCTTTCGATTTTATATTAGCAATTATAAAAGGAAAGAGAAAAAAAGCACGTGATTCTTGCTCACTGAAATGCACAACACAGAGCAAGTCATATTCTAACGCTGGTTCATTATTAATGTGTTTTTGGATGAGATAAATAATTCACCATGGCTTTTTATACTGTAACGTGTCACTATGGATCTGTCTGTCTGTCTGTCTCTTACTTACATGTCCACTTCATTCCCTTTTTGGGCAGCTTCGACTGGTCAGTGCATCGGCCTCACAGTTCTAGGGTTGAGGGTTTAATCCCAGGCCAGTGCTCACTGTGTGGCGTTTGCATGTGTTTTCTCCAGGCACACTGGTTTCCTCCCACAGCACAAAACCGTGCAAGGGAGCCAGGTTGAACACTCTAAATTGCCCTTAGGTATGGATGTGAGCATTAATTTTTCTCAGTTTCGTTGTGCTCTGCGGATTGGCTGGCCACCAATTCAGGGTGTCCCCCACCTGGTGCCTGTAGTTAGCTGGAATAGGCTCCAACGCCCCCTGCGACCCTTGTGAGGATTAGAGGTTAAGAAAATGAATATTTTTATTTATGTTTTAAAAAGTGTATATACAACATTATAAAATTTAAAAGCAGCATTTTAGAATTCGTAGATTATCTACCGCTGAATCCGCTCTCGTACTCGCTCTGGTCTTCCCTCTTAATCTGTCACAACATTGAGATTAGGATTATAAAAATGACTTACTTCCGGAAATGAATATCTATGAGTAAAGTAGAGCAGGGTATGTTTTCCCTGTGATGAGATACAGCTGTATTATGGCCTCTGTTAAACCACTGGTTGCCATTGACGGCACTATACGTCAAATCCATTTTGACTTGTAGAGGCGAATGAACATGGAAATGAAAATGGATTGACCATCCAGTTCTGTCATTTAAACAAATCATTTACTGTCAGATTTCCCAATTTAAACAGATTTGATCTCTATGCATTGCTGTCAATGGCAGGCTATGAGTTAAAATTGAGGTTAGTGATCTAAAACTAAATTATGCGCTTCAAAGATTCCTTTTTTTTATAATGAGATGAAAAAATAAGAATATCCATGCAAGGCCATGGTGATTTTGAGGTATTTCTGATATTGCAAATCAAGATTTAGATATAATATTTTGACATACCTAACAAAAATTAATTAGAGTAAATTGAACACACCATAAACCGCCTGCTGCCGCAGGGATTCACGTGCCTGACTTTGATGCAAGCAGACGTGAGCTTGATTCCCGCTGGTTGTGGTATGAGTGTGAAAGGTTGTCTGTCTACGTCTGATTGGTCGACTAGTCTAGGGTGAAGTTTGCCTTTCACCCAAAGTCAACGGGGATAGGCTCCAGCAACCCTTACGAGGATGCGAGGTACGGAAAATGATGTTATTTAAATTAATAGCATCTCCACAAAAAAAGTTCATTTTATCTTGAAGGATAAAAAAAGAAGAAAACAAAAAGCTTCCTCTTTGCCCAACACCCTACCATCTCAAAAATACACAAATCTTCTCATGTTTTGATCTATTTGAGAGGCATATTATCTTATTTTCCAAAATATGAGGGCGTCTATACCCATGTTATGTATTATTATTGACAAGTAATGAATCAGCCTTCTTCTCTGCAATAAACGTGCCAAATAGCCTCGTGAAATGTAATTTGAGTGCAATGCAAGCATCCTCATTAGACATGGAGACAGATTGCAGCCTGACACGTCCACATATGCTATCAGCTAACGAGGCTAGCCCACAGTCAAAAGAGCAAATTACAGCTGCTTAAGAATATTGTGTTGACTGCAACTGTCCTAAACCAACTCATATTCTTGCTCACTTTTTTTAGTCGTGGAGCTCTCTTATTTATGTACTTTTTGCACAACACATTTGCACACTAAGTGCATAATGTTTTGGTTGACATTTTGCACTTTGCAATGTTCCTAAATGAGTAGCACAAAAGCAGTCTATACTATACTAAAAATAAAAAATACAAATAAAACAATTAAGGTAAATGGTAACTGCTGTGGGTTTCAGAATTATACCATTAAATAAACAGTGAAAACGTAAAACCTTCATTGTCAAATTAAGAACCAGCTACTGAATTATATCAATCATTCGATAATTTTCTCCACACAATTGTTGCAGAGTTAAATCTATTCCATCTAACTATGAGCACCAGGTGGGGGACAGGCTGAATTGATGTCCAGCCAATCCCCCCGCCTAGTGATCATAGTTTGCTCAAGCTGCCCCTGCGACTCTAGTGAGGATAAGGGGTATGGAAAATGAATGATTGAATGGATATTGCAGTCTTCTCAGTCAGGTATTCTCACTACTGATGTAACAGAAAAGAATAGAGTCACATACACATTTATTTATGTCTAAAATATATTTTCCCGAGTCCGTATTATCACCCTCTTGCTACTTTGACAGTAAAATTTCCAGTATACAAGATGAATAAAGTTATCCATTCTAATCTAATCTACTTTTAAGCATTCTGGGAATCTAATTTTCTAAAACTTCTACATCAGGAGCGGCGAACAAGTTAAACACAAAGAGCAAAAATGTTAAACTGTGAAAGTCAAAGAGCCAACAGCATAAGAAAAATCCAATCTATCAAATTACTTTTGAAATATAATCTATTATTTGTTTTTAATGGGCCTTTTTTGAGTGTGTTTTAAGAGAGAATAAAAATAAGGTGAAGGTGCCTTGAGAGGTGCATGTTTGCTACTCCTGTTCTACATGCACAGCATTGCTACTAACCAGGTTTTCAGTAGCTCAGTGGTTAGTCCGTTTGACTGCCAAGAAAACAGTGCTGGCTCAAATTCTGAGTAAAGCAGGGGACGAGTGGAAAATGAGCAGCATACTGTCACGAACATGAAAACTACAAAAAAAAAAATATCAAGCTTACACTTATACTATCATGATTTACAGTAAAAAAAAATGCACGAAGCATAGCGCTAGTACTTATGAAGTCTTATTAGCATAGAAACCAACAACCAGCTCTCAGCAGCTCACAACTAATGAGCAAGGTGGAAGGACGCTAACCTCAGGCCCTTTGGAATTATATTACAATTATAACCACAGTGAGAGCCTTTAAGGACTGGGCTCTACACTCAAGCACCGGAAGTCTTGGCACGCTTTCTTTTCAACTTGGATTCAAGTTTGAACTATTGTAAAATGACTAAAACACAAAATTTGTTTAACTTGATCATTTAGTGACCACCAGACTTATTTCATCCACCCCTTAACTCATTGGCTGCCACTGACCGTACGGGACAGATGAGCCATATTGAGTGGTAGGGTTCAGTTAATGTTCATTTGCTGCTATCCTCATAGCTCAAACAGTTTGGACTTCTACTAGTGATATATTTAATTACATTGTGGAAAATGTTGTTGAAAAAAAACAAGGGTTGGCAGATTGACTCAATTTCATGGCCTAACTTGGATTTCAAGAAAAAGGAAGTATGAAAATAGTTAAAAGAGTAATAGTTTGAAAGAAATTGTACCACGACCAGGTTTTGTAATTAAATAAAATCCATCTATTGAATTAGAAAATATCAAACCGGTCTTCTTAATGTTTTTGACAGTTGCACCCCGCTTTGCAATGCAAAATAATTTCACATTAATATATTTTTGTTAACCTCTAGCAAAAGTAAAGTTTTTAACAAATGTTGTTTTAACTCCAGCATTGTTTTTTTTCTAAAATAGAATAAGAGGAAAAAGAAAAAAAAACCTATTTATTTCACATATGTGCTTGGTAAAGATGTTAAAATATTGACAGACAATGAAATATGATGAAAGTGCTAGGACAGCATTTTTTGTTTCACACTGGTATTGTGTTTTCAGATACAATATGTGCATGTAGTAAACTGTGGAGAAAAACTTGATATAGAAAAAAATGTTCATTTGATGTTCCAAAATAAGTTAAAAATTAAACTCAAATAAAAAAAATTGACATGATAGAGAAAAAACTATGATCAGTTTTGAATTCAACACCCTAAAACTACTTAAAATCAGATTTTCTTCTTGTAATTGTTGCCCAGTGTAATTATTTTGAGCAAGATGAAAAAATATGTCATACAGTTACTATAACATCATGACATCAAATCAAGATGATAACTGATCATTTAAGTCTATGACAATATTTGTAGACACATTGTGCTCAAAGTTTGGTCTTGGTTACTGACAGATATATCATGGACCACCACAAGGTTATATTCAAATTTGTAACATATTTATCTTTATTTAGTGGCTTGAATCCTCCAAAACAATATCTTTGTAGCAAATCGTCAAAACATTGTTTGTTCGGCTATTAAAAATGCAACAAATACTAAATAACGACCATATTTGCTATCAGTATCCCATCAATAAGTTGTTGTTTTTTAACGGTCGATTTTTAGGATAAATGTGTTACACATTGCTGATGATGACTGCACATGGTGACCTACGACATTTGTTCTCCTGTATATTAAATCATGAATTCACTGAGTGTTCCCTTTAATCCTCCCATAAGAGGATGATGGAGGGAGAGACCGCCATGGAGGCTGACAGCAAATATCTTACATAACGGCAGACGCATTCCTCATTAGTTGCCACGTGCCACAATTGATCGTGCATTGTTTGCAAAGTAATTATATGTGTTAAATGTGGTTTGGATTTACGGTTTTATTGGGTCAAGCTAAATTTCAGATTTTTTTTTTTATCTCTGGCACGCCTTTTATGATGCACACAATCTCCCTGAAGTGAACAGATTGGGTCTCGGTGGGAATGTGTCACCTAGGGAGACACCCTCCCTGCTCTCATCCTGTCACACCGCTTTCCCCATCCCATCAACACATGGAAGACATACAACTAATGCATTCTATTGGACACACTATCAACATGATTACAAACAAATCCTGTAGTAATTATACACATTTTAACTCTAATGACCCTACATACTAAACCCTTTAAAAATTATAAAAGAAAAAATGTATGAAAAGTGAGAGAAACATAAAAAAGAAAGAAAAAAAGTTTGAATAATGTATTAAGACAAATATTAAGCATGCAAAAATATTTTCTATTAGTGCAGTGTAAGGAGGAAGCTAATGTTAGGCAACAGCACTAAACAATTACAAATTATGAATTCAAAACAATTTAGCATTGAATAGAATTTCCCTGCATTCTCATTTCATTCGCATTAGTAATTTGATTAAAGATCACATTTTCTTTGACCACACTCAAAAAACTATTTAAAAAAAAAAACCTAAACAAAAAACATGGAGTTATTGTTGGGAGACAGTAATGGGCAGTTACAGAAGTATACAGAGATTGTCAAGCAGGACGCAATGCTACGCAACAATTTCAAAATAAAATGCAGTAAATTAATTTACATATTGGGGGATTTCATAAGTAGGATCTTGTTTTCTTATATTGGAAGAGTTATTGGCATATCAAAGCGTTTCATAACCTTAAAAGTTTGTATGTAGAAGCATTGGTAAGTAGATGTACCACTTTATTATATATTAATATTCATTCATTCATCTTCCGTACTGCGCATCCTCGTAATGGTTGCAGGGGTTTCCTGTGCCTATCCCATCTTACTTCGGGCGAAAGGCACAGCCAACACCACAGGAATCAAGCCCGCAACTGCCTGCACCAAAGTCAGGCGAGTGGACCACTACAACACAGGCTGTTGAGTATTAATATTCTTACTCACATTTAGTACTTAAGTAATGTGAAAAACATTAAAAACAGTCACATCGCATCCAGCTGTCTTCAGGCAAAAGGCAGACTACACCCTAGATCGGTCGCCATTCAGTAGTAGGGCACACAGAAAGACAAACGACCATCCGCACTCCCAATCATAACGCCAGCAGCGGGAATTGAGCCCACACTTGCTGCCACCAAAGTCAGGCGAGTGAACCACTACAGCACAGACAGCTGTGTGCTAATATTCTTACTCAAATTTAGTACCTAAGTAATGTAAAAAAAAACATTGAAAACAGTACATTTTCAAAATTATAATAATTGTATTAATTTCCTAATGTACCTATTCTCTCTGTGTGATTTCTATAAAGTTTTATTTTTAAGTATTTTTAAGCTTCATGTAGAGTTTCGACATCCAGTTCATGAAGAAAACTTTAATTGTTTGACAATGTTTTTTTTTTATATCAGATTCAAGTATAGACAGTATTCCTCGAAATTGCGCACATTATTTATTTTGCCCAATTTGCTATTTAAAAAAAATCTTTGGAAAAGATTTTTGTTACATTAATATACAGATTGTATAAAATGTACCAAACAGAATCAAAGTATCTATAATAAAATCTGCATATGATATTTGATTGCAAAAGTATCAATACTCAGTAATTGTTTTTTGCACTCCCAACATTTATCACTTTGGACTACTCTTGATAGTGATGGTGAAAGAATATTTTTGCATCTTTTTTGTTAACTTTTTGACTGTCAGATTACAATCAAAACAGTCTAATTCTTTACATGCTGTGTTGTTTTGTAGAATTTGTTTTATGCATCCCAAATAGAATACGGTAATGATTTCAAGATAGGTTTAATTTGGTTCAGTTCTTAAATTTGTAAGGACTCTGGCAGCAGCATTTTGTTTTTTAGCTGCAGCTCTGGTTTATTTTTTTGTTCAAACCTAAAACTGTCATTTTAATGATCTAGTCAAGTAGAAATGAATTAATTTGCCTTAGCCCATTGGTTACCATTGACAATGCAATACATACAATCATTTGAACATTCAATTCAAATGGATTGAAACACATGACAAGGCATCGTCAATGACTCTAAGAATTGATAAAGGAATAAGAAATCAATCATGGATCAGCAGATCCTCAAAACCAGGTGACTTGGACAAATACTCAGATGAAAAATATGGGATTGGCACAAATCTATTACCTTCTAAACACATAAAAATCTCTCAAATTGTTCAGAAGTCATTCAAAATCATCTTGGCCTGCATAAACAGCATTCAGTTCAACACACAGATGTCAAGGATGTCCAGCAAACAATAATTAATAGATCCCAGCAAAAAAATTGAATCTTTTATCCATGCCGCTGTGGCACTCACTGTGCATCGTAAATGAAAATGTAGCACTCTGGTGGATGTGAAATGGATTAAAAATGGATTACCTGCTACTTTCTGCATTGCCTTATGTGTAGTATAAGCAACTAACCATTCCTTGCGGAGCCATTCCACAGGCACTGCCCCAAATTTTGAATTGATTTAATTTTTTAAAATGTTATCTTTGTTGTCTGTATTTTATCTTAAATAAAGTTCTTGTTGAGCAGTGAATCAGTATATAATGTCAGAAGCTTGAGCTGTAAGGAGTAAGATCTTATTTGACCTTACAGCACTGCTGTTTGTGCTTACCTAGTGGAGTTTAATATAGAAACAGGAGATGCATTCTGATGGAGAAAATCTTTAAATAATAAATGAACTTCTGGCTGCTTTCATCATGGAGGATCACGCTTTTGTCTGTGTGCTGGTGAGATTGTACCGACTCGTAAAAAAAGCAGTTAGGGGGAGGCCCTCTTGAATATACTCTTACTTATAGAGATGTGCGCCAGAACATGCATACATACAAATATTTGCTTTGTGTCCAGCCCATTTGGAACAAATGAACGCCTTAAATGTGCATGTCTGTTAATCTGAAAGCGTGATAGGATGAAAGTTGTCTGAATGGATGGATGAAGGAGGGATGGCTGGATTGGGAGGGAGCGGCCAGAGGAAGTGACATGGGCTCGGATGGGATGAGTGGGAGGGGAGAGTTTAGGGATTTGCGGGACTCGACATCTGGACTAAAAAACAGGCTATTTCAGGACGGGATTTATACGTTTGCCCGCTACCTCAAATCCTAAGAGAATGCAAGCTTAAAGCAAAGGTTATCGCACGAGCATCTATCGATAATTTTAATCTTGATTTTTTCCTTCATAAACACTAGTACATGCAATTGTCTGCATAACAATGGGATCGGATACATTTGTGAATATTATGTGTCAGTGGAGCCAGAGTACCGTTTTTTCTTTTTACTCAAATATTCTCCACACACCTGTCCGCATTGAATTTATGAATATAAACCCCATAAGAAAGGCGTGATTCTTTTTTTTTCCTTGTCAGAGGTTCATTCATTTTGGAGACCGGATTGTGACCAATTTTATAAAATATAAATTATTGCTTATCACGGATTAAAACATAAAATCTATTTACAAAAAATCTCAAATGTAGCTGCAAACATAACAAAAATATGCTTAGGGAATTATTATCCAAATAAATTGTGCATTTATTTTTGCCCTTACAAAACCAAAGAAGTCTTTCTCCCCCACAAACTACTTTAACATAAACCCTATTACATTTAATGGTCTGAACTTATTTAGGACCTAACTTTTATACTCTCAAAAACAAAAACAAAAAGTCAGTCGCTCCTTTTATTCTTGGTAAATGCAGACGAGCAGTTAAACCCGAGGGGAAATGCGAAAAAAATAATAAAGAAAAAAAAACAGAAAAACAAAACAAAAGAACAAAAAAAGATGAAAATACCTGTTAATTCTTCCCAGAGTTTTGGCCGCGACCGCCTTGAACCTGTCAGGTCGGACCTCCATCCTTCTTGCAGCTCAGCCGGGCCGATTGCTCCTCTTTCGCGTGAGCGCGCACAGTACACGCACGCACTCACGCACGCACGCTTGATTCGTGCCGCGCGTTATCAAGAGGTGAGCGGGCGCAATGTTTCCTAGTTTATATCATTTTTCTTTTCATGTATGTTCGCAGAGAGTATATTACCAAGAAATGAAAAAAACGATATCACTTTTGTAAAAAATTAAAAATAAAATAGTAATAAAAAAGGATTTCCTTCTTTTTCTAAATATGTCCTAGTATATTTCCACTCAATGGCTTCTCAATTTCTCATTTTCTGAACCACTTTACAGGAAAATCTCCTACTGATCTCCTTGATTTACTTCAGCAGAAAAATCTGAGTGAGAGCATGGGACGGCTATACACATTAGTGGGTTTGACAGTGATCACTGCTTCTGTTGAACGGACATTTTCAGCCCGAAACAGAATCAAAACGTGTACTTACTTATGTGTATATATAAAAATCTTTTCTAAAATAAAAAATATATATTAAAAAATATTATTGACAGCAAATCTGCAACCAAATCCATTTGTATCCCGACGTCGGCCATTGTGGGAGTTTGAGATCTCTGGCTGGCTCACTTTGGCTTTGTTCTGCCTACTCTATCACTAGCCAATCTTAGTTGGTGAAAGCGGTGACGTTTCCCTACTACTGCGAGGAAGCCATGACGTATCCCTATGCCTGCGAGGAGGCCTTGGTGTCACCAAATCGAATTCTGATTGGTTAAAGCAACAGTCTTATCGACGCTTGTTTAATGCAGCAGAGCCTGCAGAACTGATTGTGAAGGCCTTGAGACAGATTTCTGACCCTGGCAACAAATAATGGCTGAAATGTGATTGGTTAAATGCTTCAATATGATAACAAACATCTGGGAGCAGCGCAACCAGGGGGAAGCAATGAAAGGAAGCTAACAGATAATTTGGAATTATTTAATAAATATTGATGGACAAAATATAATATATGATTCGGATATTTCTTAGGCCAGCAGAGAAGGCATTGAAGGCCCTGATGGCACACCACTAAGCTGATGTGACTGTCTATCTCAGTCTTCTCATTAAAAGCAATTATATTCGCCTTCCGTCTACTTTTTGCTGGATAGTAGGGTTGGTAAGAATTACAAGTTAACAATGACTATAAATCGTCTTTACTCATTTACCAGTTTTATTTTATTTATTATTATAAATGTTTAGTGCGCAGTACTAGACTGTATTTCACAAAAAACAAACTTTAATTACCCAACAAGTTGCTATTATTTCAGAATGTTTAATAAAACCATCTATACAAAATGTAGATTTTACAAACATTGCTACCAATATATAAGGTTAAACAAAACAAAAGCAGTTAATCTTTGCTGTCAGGATAAAATATCAATAAATTGTCATGCATAGTATATGCTTTGTGGAGACTCTGCACTAACATTACCCAGGACTAAATCCAAGCAAGTTTAAAATGTTAAATAAAACTTCCACAGCAAATATAGTCCTCAACCTTTCCAAATTTGTCCTTTACATGTCTTTTTGGTCCTCACAAACAAATTTACACGCAATCATAAAGCAAATGTTCATACAGGTAAGGCACTATAAAAAACTTTTTACAATATTGTTTTTTTTCCCCTCAGTTATTCCAATTCATAGTACTGCTCAACATGCTATGACTGATCGGCGAGAGCCACGGGAAATGTTCTGATTTAAAACAAAACAACAACAAAAAACATTAGTTATTCAAAATAATGTATTTCTGTTTTTGACATGGCTGCAATGTGAAGAGTGGTTCGTACATCCGCCTCACAATTCTGGGATCAAGAGTTAAAGCATGGGCTGTCTCTGGCCTTAATGAGTGGAGTTTCCAAATTCTCCCCTGTGCCAGTGTGGGTTTTCTCCGGATACTTTTGTCTCTTCTCACATTCTGAAAAAAATGCGGTGGACCGGTTGAATACACTTAATTGTACGGAGCTAGGAGTGTGTGCATGAATGGTAGTCTCTCTCTCCTTGTTCCCTGTGATTGGCTGGCAACCAAATCAGGGTGGAACCTTCCTAATGCCCATAATTAGCTGGAACAGGCTCTAACACCCCCGTGGCCTTTGTGAGGGTAAGTGGCAGTTTCAATATAGCTATGACAAGCAGGGGAGCCCGGCTTCGCGTTCTTACCTACTTGCGACAAAAACACACTAACACACCGTCAGACACACACACACACACACACACACACACACACACACACATTCTAAGAAATAGTAATATTAGATAGATATACATAGCATCAGAACAATGAAATACTCTTCCACCAGATGGCAGAGGTTGCAAAGAGCATGTGCATTCGACTTATGATAAAAGCTTTGTATTTCAAACAAACAGGCAGTTTTAATTCTGAGTGGGTACATTTGTGCTTGAATTTAATATACATAATTTTACCAGATAGCTGCAATGCGGTTAATGGCACCCAATGAGTTGAATACTATGAAACAAATAATCTACTTGTTTTAGTTAGAGTTGAACCAGTGTATTTCTGGTTTATTGAATTTAATGGAATTAATTTTGCTTTTCTTAGCAGTATGCTGTACTCATGTATACATTGGTTTATAATAATGTAAAATAAAAAATATTCAAATTAACATTTAATAGATATATATTAATTGCTAATATTTAACGTGAGTAAAACTAGAAATCGTTACTTGGACAATGAAGGGATTTTTTAACAACCAAAAGTAGACAGGTCTTAAGTGTTGGCTTTTGAATAGCATTTCACTGTAGTCTGTAATCCTTATAAAGCGTTATTTATGGATGTGTGGGTGTGTGTGTGTGGTTATGTTAAGATTCCCCCGCTACATTTTTTCAAACTCTGCATTGTAGAAAGTTGACATTTTTCATGGTGGCCACAAACGGCTGTCGGATCCTAATAGACGAGTGATTGAATTTCTTGACCTTCTTTAAGTCTGGAAAATCAATCAAACGGACCTCGTGGCTGATTGGTCGTTAGGTAGGCTACCTTTTCATGTAATTTACAAACGTAATGTTCAGAAGAATCCTTATTTATATAAACAAAAATGCTTCCAGTTGCCTGCCCCTCATGTGTTTACATGCACTGGCGTGGCTCATGTTTACTCCACGCGGATCCGACCTGAACTTGGCTTTTCCCTTCATTTGTTCCACATCCATCACGTCCATTTTTTCCATTTTCATCTTTTATTGCGATCTGTCCACCTATGGATTAGCCACTGTGCCTCTCCATACACAAATAGATTACCAAAGCACACACAATAACAACCCAAGCAGGTGGGACCGGCAAAATGAAGCTTATGACTGACCACTGTACCTGAAAGGGTTAGTACTGTAATGTAAATAACTCAAGAATCTTTGCAGTTTACTAAAAAGGCATGGTTTCAAGCCAAAAATACTTTTTGGTATATGTTTTTTTTAGTTGTGTGAGAGATATTTCTGTAGAAAAATAAAGTGTTTTGTCTCAGTGTCTCGGCATGTACACTCCGAATGGCCTCTGGGACACATTTGGCTCTATTTTCGTGAGACTCACTGCATGGGTAAAGTCTGAGTCAAGCTGGTCGTTTTGGCGCAGCACTTGGAGTATTCTTGAAGCGCACGGAAGAGGGACAAGGGTGGTAGAATATCGATGAAAAATATTATTTTAAACATATTAAACATCACCATATCTACAATTAATCCTGGAACTCGGTAGACTGGTGGTCAAAGGTGATTTTGACGAATATGATCGGAGCATATTTGAGTGCTACATTTTTAAAATGAATGAAAGAAGCAGCTTTGATTGATGGTGACTTCAATCTACAACAGTCCACCAATATTTAGATTGGGGAGGGGGGTTCAGGGGTTTCAGGCTCATTGCTATTCTTGAAATGAACAACATCAGACCATCATATTTTAGGCTGTCCTGAAAATGTACTTGTAACAATCTACGCATTTAGCCCACCACAAAACAGTATAAAAAGGGCCAATATTTATGTTTTAACATTATTAATTTAGCAAAAATCTTATCTACTCGCCAATTTGTACTTCAGATAAAAAATATTACAGCTTTGTTTTGGTTGCAAAGAAACAAAATTGAGTCAAAGAGATAAAACTAATCCTTTGCACCTGTTTTTTTTAAACTGTAAGCAGTCAAAAACTGATTTGGATGGCTCTCAATTACTTGATTTTCACTTTTTCATCTCTGTCCATATCCTAAATTAGAAATTTTCTTAGGATAGCTAATAATTTAGCTTCCTGAGCTAAACAACTATTGTGTCTAATCCTGTCCTCCCTTCATTGCTCCATTTCTCGTTCTGTGTCTCGCTCATTTACGCTCTGAGGACCTACACTCGAAAACACTCCCCTTAGCAACCGCCACCCGAATGGGCACCCAAACACACATCACACTCCTGTGTCCTGCTCTTCCTCCTCCTCGTCCTCCTGCTGTGGCAAGAGGCGATAATGTTCACAGCCAGTCGGCACAAAAGTCACCCTGGGACGGGTGCAGTCTTCAGCGAGGGCATCTCCTAGGTCATCTAAAGTCAGCTGATCAACAGAGCTGCATTTGGTGTACAAATCTCGATTGACCCCCTTATCGTCGCCTTCCAAGAAGCTGGCATCAGGAAGTTTACCATCCTGGAATGTGGAATGGATGTAACCAATGGGTACAGGCAGGCTGGCAAAGACGATGAGCATGACGATCATAGCTAAAGCCCAACTGGGATACTCCAAAACCGTCTCAGAGGCCTGTTCAGAAGGGAAAAACAAGGCACAGTAAATTTATATGTGCTGTGGTAAACATTGGGTTTTTTTAGTCCTGATTCAATAGTGCGAACTATAGGAGCACACTTCATATCTTTTGGTCATTTTTTCCAGAGGTGAGGAGCATAATAAGTCAATGGCACCTCACCCGAGTTGGTTCTTAATGTTGGAACACACAGAAAAGTTCCAGATAACCTAAGAGGCCTTAGATGCTTCATAGGCATCAAACAGATCTTGTCTATCCTTTCAGTCACTGTAAATGCATCTCTCATCTCATTTTCTGAACCGCTTTATCCTTATTAGCTATCTCCGGGCCAGAGGCGGGGGGACAACACCCTGAATCGTTGGCCAGTCGATCACAGGGCACAAGGAGACAAACAACCATTCACGCTCACACTTATGCCCAGGGGCAATTTAGAGTGTCCAATCAGCCTACCATGCATGTCTTTGGAATGTGGGTGGAAACTGGAATACCTGGAGAAAACCCACACAGGCCTGGAGAGAACATGCAACAAAGGTGGACGTGACCTGGATATGAACCCAGGACCACAAAGCTGTGAGGCAGACGCACTAACCACTCGTGCTACCTGGCTGCCCCAGTAAGTTCGTGTGTGTGGATATTTTGTCACCAGTTTGATATGATCCTTGTATTTGTAAGGAATGTTATACTTGTGAGGCAGAAACATTCTGGATTAAGTTCAGTTTACTGATGTATTTTTTGTTATAAACCGTAAATGTTGCAATATCTCATCTCATTTTCAGAACCGCTTTATCCTCACTGGGATCACAGAGGGTGCTGGAGCCTATCCCAGTTTACTGGGAGGCGGGGGACACCCTGAATTGGTGGCCATTCAATCGCAGGACACAAGGAGACAAACAACCATTCACGCTCATACATAGGGGCAATTTAGAGTGTCCAATCAGCCTACCATGCATGTCTTTGGAATGTGGGAGGAAACCGGAGTACCCAGAGAAAATCCAAGCAGGTGGCAGAACATGCAAACTCCACACAGGTGGACTGACCAGGATTAGAACCCAGGACTCCCAGTGTGAGGCAGACGAGCTAACCACTGCACTGCTGGGCAACCCATTGTTGCAATAACCCAATTTATTATAAATATATGGATAAATGAAAAATACACAACATACACTTCTTCTAAACAAGATGTTGATACCTTACGCATCAAAAGGATTAGATGTCTAATAAAGACAAACTTATTTTAATTCAAAGCAGATGGATGAAAAGGCCACATCATATGTGGCACAAAATGAGTCAACATAGATTGTAAAATAATTGCAAATGTATAATGAACTAAAACCATCTTACCATCGTTTCATTCCAGGCAGTGTACGTGGGCCCTTTAAAGACCATTCTCAACAAACTGGCAGCCAGAAGTCCTATCATAGCCAACAAGCATATGTATTTCCAGAGATATTTGTACACCACTGGGGGACGCCATTTGAGCATGTCTTCAATATCATCCAAGAACCTGCATAGGAAAAAGACAAAACCCAAACTGAAGGAAATTTTCCTGCCTCTTCTATTTATTTAGAAAAAACGTCTACATAAATTACAGAAACATTAATTTGCTTCATAATTTATACCCTAGGGAAAATATTCTTTTGCAAAAGTGACTGAGTAGTAAACATTAGCACTTATACTGAATAAAAACACTAACATTAATTAAATAACTAATCGATGGACGTTATTTTTAGTGGGTTTCAATTATAGCAGATTAATGCTATTGAAAATCAGGCTATATTACCCACAAATACGTAAGGGTGGAAAATTTAATCAGTGTCTATAATAGTGATGTAAATAATGATGATTTACATCGCCAAAATGATATAAAACTTTATGTTGGTATCTTATGTCTATCTTCATTATCACAATAATACAGAGCTGTTCTCTGAATGCATATTTTGGACAGTAGGTTTCATGCTAACTTAAAATACAGCAAATAATAACCTCTAGTCAGAAGTATAAGTAGATACAGTGGTACCTCGACATACGAGTGCCCCGACATTCGAGCAATTTGAGATACAAGTAAAATTTTGGGGAAATATTTATCTTAAGATACGAGACAAATTTTGATACACGAGCATACAGCCGACGCAAGAGGCTGCTGCTCATAAGAACATCGTGGGCACTCTCTTGTGTAATGTCTCTATGAGCACTGGGCGGATTGTAGCATTTTTTTCAGTTTTTTCCCCATTAGTCAGTATGAATGGCGGATGTACTACTTCTCATTGGGAAGTGGTTGTCCGTTATCCTATTGTGAGGATATTTGTGTGCATCATTTTCGGAATATTTTGAAGGGAAGACAAAAGCAAACAACCCTCGATAGGTTGCATCTGAAAGTAAGGGTGGAGGCTGGGCAAATAGAACCAACACGGGAGAAGAAAAGTAAACATTTAAAACAAAATTAGAATTAAGTTTAGTGTAAGGTTAGATTAAAGTTATATTTGAGTGTGTCTGCATCTTAATCCAAGTTCATTTAAATTTGTTTGTTATGTTCCGAGCGTGTTGCCGTGCAACCCCCCCCCCCCCCCCCCGTCTCTCCCTCCCCTCCACAAAATCTGTCTAATTTTAGTACTATTAAAAAAAATTCAGCACTATTAAACCACTAGTTATTTTTTACTTTGTTAATAGAATGTGAATTAGAACTAATAAAAATGTTTTTCCAATTCAATTTCCAATTTTGGGTGTTTTTTCAGAGGGTTGTTACGAATTAATTTGTTTTTAGTTCATTTCTATGGGAAACGTTCGTTTGAGTTACGAGCTCAGTTCCGGGATGAATTAAGCTTGTATCTCGAGGTACCACTGTAATTAGAAATATTTGAATTTGAGCAAAAATATGTATGCTCTTGTGGTGCTTCGGTTGATACTGGATAGTTATAGGTTGTAGCACTACTTGGTGGATTTAACATTAGTGTCATGTCAGTTTTACGTCAATCAAAAAATAGTCACAGAGTCGGTAAAATCGTTGCATCATTTTTCACCATTATTCAAGTATATTATATCAATATCAGAAGATAAAATTGCCCCTATAATGAAAGACTTTTGTTCATATTTCACAGCACTAGTTCGTAATAACAAAAAAATTATTCATAACTTACCGATCAGTGCCATAAACCCATGAGACACTGATAGTTTCAAAAATTACAACGATGACCAAAGGTAGTGTAGCAGAGTAATCATCAAACATGGCCACAAAGTAGTTGCCTGAACGCTGAGTGAAAAGAAGCCCAAGCAAAAAGCCTAAAGCGCAGCTGCACACTGAAAAACAAACACAAAACAGAAATATTGAGACCTAATTTTCATACATTTGTGGAAAATCGCATTTAATTTGGGTGGCTTACCAGTTAATAAGGTTCGGTGGCGGCCCAGCACCTTAAAATTGTCCATGAGTGGTGTGAGGATTCCCTGCATGGTCCCAAACATGGTGCTCATGCCCAGGTTGAGCAACATGAGGAAAAATAAAACGGACCAGAAAGGGCTGGCTGGGAAGAGAGCCATCACCTCAGTAAAGGCTATGAAAGCCAGTCCTGTCCCTTCCACTCCCTGAACGTCAACATAAGCAAACAGATAGAACATGACGACATTCATTTATATGGAGACTACATATAAATAGTTAGGGATGTTTGGCTTTTGGCTGGAAATTCAGAATTTAAAAATGTATGTCGACTGCCTGGTGAATAACTAACAAATGTTTGAAACGCACACAAATGAGCTTTTCAATTTACAAGGTTCACTGGCAGATAGATGTGAGGTTTTTTTTTTTAATCAGTTTGTAGTGGTATTAAACTGGGTGGCCTGGCTGAGTAGTTTTGGTTTCATTTTGAGTTTGGTGGTTTAAATTGAGTTTGTTCCACCTGTGTGGAGTTTTCATGTTTTTCCCTGGGTGGGTTTCCTCCGGGTAATCCGGTTTCCTCCCACATTGAAAAGACGTCTATGGTAGGCTGGTTGGACACTCTAAATTGCACTTTGGTATGAGTGTGAATATTTGTCTGTCTCCTCGTGCTCTGCAATTGGCTGGCCACTGATTCATGTTAACCCATGCCTCTGGCCCGTAGTCAGCTGGGATAGGCTCCAGCACGCCCGCGACCCTCTTGAGGATAAAGCAGTTCCAAAAACAAATGAATGACTGAATGAATGGTATTGAACTTTATTATGTTATTTTCTTTGCTAATATCATGTTTGCTCCGATACTTATACTGCTCCTCACTTGAAACACATAGTAAACATTCTAAAAGCAAACTAAACTCAAGCCATAAACTTAAGTAAAGTCTTAAATATTATTCATTCATTTTCTCTAAACTATCTAATTTTAATTTCTCACCAAGCGGGCTAAATTGAATTGAATCTTACTTATCTGTAAAATCACAGTGCGTCAGGATACAAACACAAAATCTACTTCCTGGAATAACAGTCTTGGGGTACCGCAGGGGTGAATGCTAGGCCCACTACTTTTAAGTATTTACATAAATGACCTGCTAAGCTGTTGTCTTTCAATTGTCACCTGCCAAATGTGTGCCGATGATGCATTTCTTTATTTCCATGCGAAAGACAAAAAAGGACAGGAACTGCCAGATGCAATGACCGGCATGAATAACTAGCTTGAAAAATTGCAACTACACTTAAACAGTCTGTAGGTACTTCTCAAAATGAGTGACAAATAACAGTGACCCCAACCAGTGGTTACTCACCTTTTTCATCTCCTCGTCCAGATTGCAGTCGGTGATATTAAGTTTCAAAGATGCGCCATGGCCGTTGTACCACTCTCTGTAGTCTGATACAGAAATGGAGCTTGGCTCAGTCATATTTAAACCTGGCCACCCTTGATGGACCTCTTCTTCCAGCCACATGTTGCTCAGAAGGTGAACATTCCTGAAAAAACAAACAAATCTAACATAAGAACTTATGTTATATTGAAAATGAATGTATATTACATAAAAGTGTAAAATAACTGGGGGCGGCCCGGCACATGATTGGTTAGCGCATCAGCCTCAGAGTGCTGAATTTGAAACCAGGTCAATACTCCTGTGTGGAGTTTGCATGTTCTGCTCAGTCCTATATGGGTTTTCTCCGGGTACTCCGGTTGCCTCCCACATTCCAAAAAGATGCATGGTAGGCTGGTTGGACACTCTAAATTGCCTATCGGTATGAGTGTGAACGGTTTTCCGTTTCCTCGTGCCCTGGCAGGCCACCAATTCAGGGTGCCCCCCAGCTGGGATAGGCTCCAGCAACCCCCGCGACCCTTGTGAGGATAAGCAGTTCAAGAATGAATGTTGAATTATTTTGGGTTTGTTTCAATCATTAAATTGTTACTTGTGCATTTTCATACATACTTAGTCACACAGTCCTTTGCAATGTTTTTGGCCCGGAAACCCAGGATGACAAAAACAACGAGTGAGGCCAATACAGACGTCATGAAATTGATGCCAGAGACCAGCAGAGCATCCCTGTGACAGTTGTTTTGGATTGGATTGTAGGAGGAATAGGCAATGACAGAGCCATAGCCCAGTCCTAGGGCAAAAAAAACTTGAGTGGCTGCCTGCCGCCACACCTGCAAGTTCCCCCAAATCTCAAGCTGAAAGAAAAAATAAGAACTTGGTGAGAGAGAGATGTAAAAAAAAATAATAATAATTTCATGTTTTGTGGTAATTATTTCTTCAGTTGTGTGGAACAAATTAGAGAATTTACATATAAAGTACTTTTACTTACAACATTTTCAAGTTACGTCAAAAATTCTGGAACCAATTAATTTCCTCAAGTAGAGGTATGACTGTATTTTTTACTATACTTAATATATTGTATACACAACTGTACTATTTTATGGAATTATGTATTCCTCTAGTGCTTTCTGTATATTGATAAATGTACATTTAGCAAACTTTTACCATTCATAACAAAAATGTCAGAAAAACAAGGCTTTAATGAAAGGTGGGCTTACTCTTGGATAAAACATATACTTAATCCCTTCCATTGCACCGTCCAGTGTCAAGCCTCTGATGAGGAAAATGAAGAGCACCACATACGGAAAGACTGAAGAAAAGTACATAACCTGGAATTTGTA